>NC_056051.1:13740296-13954469 GCF_004379255.2 Salvia splendens | reverse complement strand
GCCGGTCTTTCGCTTCCTTGAGGGTCTCACGCGAGGAAATTTAGATGTGGTCTAACAGTTTTAACTTTGATAGGAACTGAATTTGGGATTCCAAGAGAAATATTCGAATTGTTCTTGCTTTGTGTAGGCTCCAAGGTAGCCATGAAAACAAAATAATTATAATTATTTCAATTACGTGAGTGTTTGGTTTACCACAACTCTTACCAGTAGCTTGCAACAAAGGTTTTCATGAAGTGCAAAGACTAGGCTCAATTGGGCTCATTATGCTCACTACTTCCAAAAAGAGAAAGATACAACTTCAAAGGGCTTGAGCTATACCCATAGACCTTGGAATTTTATTGTGGGAAGAGCTTGCCAGATGGAATAATTGCAAGAGTGAGGGTATGATGAATAGAATGTAGATGTCAATAATAGGTTGCCAATAATATAATCAAAATGAACATGAAGTAGAAAAGTTTCAAGTATCCCCCATATGATAACAGGAAGACCTGAGATGATTGGTTATAAATGGATTTGAAAAGAATAGGAAAAACAAACAATTGCAATTTGCTCGACACACTGTGATAGAAGATCATATCAACGAAATTTTTAGAGTTTATAAGCAGTTCAGGGAAACTAACTAATAAAGAGGGCAACAAGAGGAAACTAGCCAAGGGAGAAGCAATATGTCAGCTTTAAATATGGAGCTGCAGAAAAGCTCAAATTAAGAGACAATAGTCATATTTGAATTTAGAAGATGAGAGTACTCATGTAAAACAAAAAGCTTATCAATAAGTATGTCTGAAACACAAAGGGTCAAATTTAGAGGTTTAAAGTCTCACCATATGGCTGCTCCAAAATAGTAAGACTGAAAATGATTGGTCTCAAGTGGATTTGAGAAAGAAGAATAACAAGGAACTACCCTTTTGGGTCAGCAACATCGTGATACTATATCACGTTAATGAATTCACAAGGTTTATAGCCAAATCACGGAAATAACTTGTAGAGAAGACAACCAGAGCAAACTAGTTCGGGGGTAGATCAAATTACTTTAGACTTGGAGTTGCTGAAGAACTCAAAGCATGATGGAATAATTGTCGTGGAATTAATAAGAGGGAACTACTCATATAAAATAAAAAGCTTGTCAAGATGCACTTTTGAAAACAAAAAGGTCCACTAATGATCTTTGAGGAATATATCATTGAAAAGAACAATTGTAAACATGTTCATTCTGAAGGCTATAAATAAAGCAGCTCCGAGTATAAGAGTTTGCTGGCAAGAATTCAGAGAGTCAAAGTATTGCTTTTATAAAGAATGAGTAAAGAAGGATTGTAGTCACGGAGGTTATCAGAAAACATGAGGGAGCAAGCTCAAAACTGAAAGTGATTCACAACCTTGACATAGAAGAGGGAAAGTAATGACACATTACCTTGCAAAAGGAGTCATTTAAGTTCTTAATTCAACAAAAGGTATTTTGATCAAGAGGGGTGCGAGAAAAAATGGAATTCATGGGATCCAAGTAAGCGTTGCTGATGAATCTTCTTGGTTAACTACAATGGTGATACTCCCTTATTTAATTCTTTATAGAGGATGGTAAATGAGTTAGGGGAAACTTTGGTCACAAGCTACTTTCACTTTACGATCACGTCAGATGACCATATGTGGGGATTACGACTCTTTGGTACTCTCTATTCGTCATAACGCTCATCCTCGTAACACGTCGTTTCTGCTTACTTATTATTTGCAAGACGACTGGATTCTTTGTCTATGTTGCAGTCATTCTCTTGCTAAATATGTATATATCACTTAGTTGGATCGAAGGTACGACCCTTTGGAGTGATTGGATTGTCAAGAAAGACAATGGCTAACCCAGATTATTCATGTCTTTGGGACGTAGAAAATGGCATCCAACTTCTATCAACTTTCCAGAAACATCGTTTTGTTCTATGTTAGATTGCTTTTATCGAAGTTTCTTTCTTATCGCGCCCTTTTCTTTTCGTCGCTCGGGAAAGCGAGAAATGTTCATACTGTTCTTCTTAGTTCGAGTTCATATTTGTTTCTAGAAGGAACGCATAACTAAGTATTCTAAGTTCTGGGAAATTTCGATTTCCCCCCATACTAGCAACATGATTCGATGACTAACTCAAAAAGAGATGTCATTTCACACAATTGGTACCAGACTTGTATACTTTATACTTTCATATTTCAGTACCTTTTTTCCATTTAGGAAAGTTACTTATTTTATTCATGCATTCACAGTCTTTAGCCAAGAAAAGACATACTAACTCTTTTTTTAAGCACGCTACCAAATCAAGAAACATCAACTCTTTCTTTAAACTCAGTATTTATCTTTTCACTCAAATTAACTGCATGAGCTATTTGTCCATTTCAAACTTTTAAATATCTTGACTTTCTTTTGAAAAAAAAAAGTTACCTTTTTCCTCATTGAGCGCGATGGGAGGGAAGTGCTAAGAGCATTTTCATCGATTAGACAGTCTAGTGGAACAAGGCAAACCAAAGATTTCAAAGAAGACTCCCGGTTCAGAGCGAGGAAGAATGCTCTGATACCACTCTGTCACGACCGCATTTTCTAAGGATAGAAAACACGGTTGATCGCTACTAGGGGAGGGTTAAGAAGCGGGGAAAGAAATAAGGGGAAAATAAAATCAAGCATTGGTTGTGATACATGACTAATCAAGTGCTGATACATAGAAGAAAAGATACTCGATCATGAAAACTCGAGTAATTGTTTGTAAGAAATTTCAAAATATCAGAGTTTTGCACAAAATAGACTTGAGTCTTTTAAGATGCACAACGGAACCAAATGAACGCGGTTCCATGTATGAAGACATGAACCTCCGAGAGTCAAAATCTGACTGAATTAAATGTCTTGTCTCAATAGCACTTCCTCCACCACTTCGCTGCTCAACCTGCACATTTAGAAATATATGCAGGGCTGAGTACAAAAGTACTCAGTGAACACCGAAAATTACACATATACATTTGAAAATATTGTCAAGCCGTCATCACAGTAACACTCGGGGGTGTTATTGAAAAGACCCGAGCTTACTAAAATATTCACATTGGGTTACGCAACCCCTTTTTCCGGTACTTAGCCATATCTGATCACATTATGCCGTCGAGATGGTGTTCTCGCACGGTCACCTTCTCTGCCCATCATGTCAGGGGTTTCCATGTGCCGGGAAGGTGGCCACCTTCCACGGTCACCTGCTCTGCCGTTCATGGTCAGAGGTAGCTTGTGTACACTAGTCCGAGCGGGGACACCACCCACACTGGGACCCGAATTCGAGTTATATCGTCATTCATAATTCACTTGGACTTAGCCAAACAGATAGGCACCATACAAAAAAGTTTTGGCAAGACAACATCTTTAAAAAAATCACGAACATGTGTTCGCGTTCTCATAAAATATGATTTGTATTTTTAGTATAAGAAAGCTCACCTTGAATGTTTAGTTCCCTTAGCTTGAATCTTTCGTTCCGACTTTACTTGTGGACGTACCCTTTTGAAATATCACATATATAATAAAACACTAATTAGACTCAAGGACAAAACTACTTAAATTAGAATGCATGCACCCTCATTAAAGTCTTTTATCTCGTTTCTCGATTTTCACATATTTTTTATATTCGGTCGGCGGCCGCCCAAGCGTCGCTTGAGACTCCGGTCGGTCGCTTACGCCCATAATTACTCCATTGGCTCCTCGTATTTCCCTCCACGATATCGAATTAAAATCCCAAAAATTATAAAAGTGCACAATTAAATTATCGCAACCATTTCCCCTCGAAAATATATTTATTTCGGACTTAGAATAAAATTATTCATCCTTTGAAATATTACGTGATTATTTAAATAATTCATCACAATTAATTATCGACCCAAAACTTAATTAGAAGCCCCAAAGCTTAATTATTTCCCCACTTTATATCTCTAATTAAAAGTTTAAAGCCCAAAATAAAATAAATGGAGTCCAACTAAACAAATCATCCACTTTAATTTAATGAGGCCCAATTCTTTTAAAACCAAAGGCCCAACATCTAATTAGAGAAAGAGACCAGCCCATTTCAAAAACTAAATTAGTCCATATACTCCCCATTCCACCACACGTATCACTCTCTCACTCTCTCCCACAAATTACTATTCATATTCTTCCCCAAATTGCACAAATAGGGAAAAATCTCTCCCAGATCAGAATTTTCGTCGACCAGCCATCCCACCGGCGCCGCCTCTGCCTCCGGTGCCGCCATCATGCCACCACCACCTCCGTCTGTCCCTTCTCCTTTCTCTTCTCTCCCTCGGCTATGCTCACGCCGCCGCCGCTGCGGATCCGCCGTCGTCGCGGGTCCGCCTCCCCCCAGCCGCCGACGCCACATCTGAGACCCTTCCCCTGCCGTGCGTAGCTTCCGACAGGTAACGTGAGTTTTGCTTTCTTTATTTTCCTAGGAGTCAAATATCTTATAAGTTTTGTGTTTTAACTTTGTAGATTTGTCAAGATTTCGAATTCATTGAAAGTCATAGGGGCGTGGGGCTGCCCTCGTCGTCTCCGGGCGGCCGACTCGCTCGCGTCTGCCGAATCCGGCAATTCATAGAGATAAGTTTTTTTTCTTCTTTCTAGTTATTAAGGCATTGGGATTCTATTTATTTCTATTTACTGAATTTGGTGAATTATGAGTAGTATATGCCTTGCTATATGGAAGATTAAATGGTGAAAATAAATTATGTTGTTAAACTTGTGGTAGCATATTTCTATTTCCAAAAAAAAAATATACGTATGCTTGTATATATATGACTATGAAAGAAAAGGGAGGTTGGGGTTTACCTTATTGATATGAGAATAAAGTGTTGTTGGATTGTGGAGTATGATCCTATAATCATCTGCAAGACTCCCCCGTCTCTGATTCTTGTCTCCCTTTCGATTTGTTGGTGTGTGCAGAGAGAATAGATGGTGTGATTGTGATGTGGGGGTGAAGAAAACGATTGTCTATATGTATAAAAGATGGCGGTGAAAGTGGCGTGGGTAGGAAGTTTGTTGTGGCAAGTTGCCTGCCAGATTCCTGTCTCAAATCTCTTTTGTCAGAGGAGGGGATAAGATTTGCCTAATCTAATTAAATGCATCATTGAATGTTGGGTTAAAAAATGATTCTCCCCCCCCCCTCTCTTTCTCTTTTTCTTTTTCTTTGCTTTTATTTTATTTTATTTATTTATTAAAGGAACTATTTAAGTATTTATTCACTTGTTCATTTAATTTGGTGTAGGTATGATCGGTTCAAGTTTGTGGTTGTCCGCATTGAAGTTCCCGATTTTTACTAGAACGCAGGATGTATAGATTAAATTTTGTTGGACTTTTGTTGGATGTAACGGACATCAAAATTTTGATTTTGGGATCTTATTTATTTATTTATTTATTAAATTTATTATTTTCATATAGGTGTAATATATTTACGTGTTCTATTTACTTGCCATCGTCAAAACAAACAACGACGACAATCTATCGTGGTTCAGATTTAATCACATAAGAGTTACTTATTTAGATAATCGAGCTATAAATATTGATTATAATAATATCGGCTTAGCGGGTCGTTACATTCTACCCCCTCTTAAAAGAAATTTCGTCCTGAAATTTAGGATGTATTTAGACAAAAAGCTTGGATATTTCTCTTTCATTGTCTCTTCTAGCTCCCATGTTGCTTCTTCTTGTCCGTGGTTTTTCAACAAAACCTTCACTGTAGTAATCGACTTATTCTAAAGCTGCTGCACCTTTCGATCTAGTATTTCTACCGGCTTTTCTTGGTAACTCAGGTCAGGCTTTAGATCGATTTCTTCGTGGCAAATCACATGTTTTGGGTCGAACACGTACCTTCGAAGTTGGGAGACGTGGAATATGTTGTGTGCGTTCCCAAAGTTGGGTGGTAATGCCTAGCGATATGCTACTGGGCCCACTTCCTCTAGAATTTCATAGGGTCCAATGAATTATGGTTTCAGCTTTCCCTTAAGTCCAAATCTGGTTATTCCTTTGGAAGGTGATACTTTCAAGAAGACCTTCTCCCCGATGTTAAATTTCAATTCCGTTCGCTCATCGGTGTAGGATTTTTATTTTTATTTTTTGCCGGTCTTTCGCTTCCTTGAGGGTCTCACGCGAGGAAATTTAGATGTGGTCTAACAGTTTTAACTTTGATAGGAACTGAATTTGGGATTCCAAGAGAAATATTCGAATTGTTCTTGCTTTGTGTAGGCTCCAAGGTAGCCATGAAAACAAAATAATTATAATTATTTCAATTACGTGAGTGTTTGGTTTACCACAACTCTTACCAGTAGCTTGCAACAAAGGTTTTCATGAAGTGCAAAGACTAGGCTCAATTGGGCTCATTATGCTCACTTCCAAAAAAGAAAAGATACAACTTCAAAGGGCTTGAGCTATACCCATAGACCTTGGAAATTTTATTGTGGGAAGAGCTTGCCAGATGGAATAAATTGCAAGAGTGAGGGTATGATGAATAGAATGTAGATGTCAATAATAGGTTGCCAATAATATAATCAAAATGAACAGTGAAGTAGAAAAGTTTCAAGTATCCCCCATATGATAACAGGAAGACCTGAGATGATTGGTTATAAATGGATTTGAAAAGAATAGGAAAAACAAACAATTGCAATTTGCTCGACAACACTGTGATAGAAGATCATATCAACGAAATTTTTAGAGTTTATAAGCAGTTCAGGGAAACTAACTAATAAAGAGGGCAACAGAGGAAACTAGCCAAGGGAGAAGCAATATGTCAGCTTTAAATATGGAGCTGCAGAAAAGCTCAAATTAAGAGACAATAGTCATATTTGAATTTAGAAGATGAGAGTACTCATGTAAAACAAAAAGCTTATCAATAAGTATGTCTGAAAACACAAAGGGTCAATTTAGAGGTTTAAGGTCTCACCAGATGGCTGCTCCAAAATAGTAAGACTGAAAATGATTGGTCTCAAGTGGATTTGAGAAAGAAGAATAACAAGGAACTACCCTTTTGGGTCAGCAACATCGTGATACTATATCACGTTAATGAATTCACAAAGTTTATAGCCAAATCACGGAAATTAACTTGTAGAGAAGACAACCAGAGCAAACTAGTTCGGGGGTAGATCAAATTACTTTAGACTTGGAGTTGCTGAAGAACTCAAAGCATGATGGAATAATTGTCGTGGAATTAATAAGAGGGAACTACTCATATAAAATAAAAGCTTGTCAAGATGCACTTTTGAAAACAAAAAGGTCCACTAATGATCTTTGAGGAATATATCATTGAAAAGACAATTGTAAACATGTTCATTCTGAAGGCTATAAATAAAGCAGCTCCGAGTATAAGAGTTTGCTGCTGGCAAGAATTCAGAGAGTCAAAGTATTGCTTTTATAAAGAATGAGTAAAGAAGGATTGTAGTCACCGGAGGTTATCAGAAAACATGAGGGAGCAAGCTCAAAACTGAAAGTGATTCACAACCTTGACATAGAAGAGGGAAAGTAATGACACATTACCTTGCAAAAGGAGTCATTTAAGTTCTTAATTCAACAAAAGGTATTTTGATCAAGAGGGGTGCGAGAAAAAATGGAATTCATGGGAATCCAAGTAAGCGTTGCTGATGAATCTTCTTGGTTAACTACAATGGTGATACTCCCTTATTTAATTCTTTATAGAGGATGGTAAATGAGTTAGGGGAAACTTTGGTCACAAGCTACTTTCACTTTACGATCACGTCAGATGACCATATGTGGGGATTACGACTCTTTGGTACTCTCTATTCGTCATAACGCTCATCCTCGTAACACGTCGTTTCTGCTTACTTATTATTTGCAAGACTGGATTCTTTGTCTATGTTGCAGTCAATTCTCTTCTGCTAAATATGTATATATCACTTAGTTGGATCGAAGGTACGACCCTTTGGAGTGATTGGATTGTCAAGAAAGACAATGGCTAACCCAGATTATTCATGTCATTGGGACGTAGAAAATGGCATCCAACTTCTATCAACTTTCCAGAAACATCGTTTGTTTATGTTAGATTGCTTTTATCGAAGTTTCTTTCTTATCGCGCCCTTTTCTTTTCGTCGCTCGGGAAAGCGAGAAATGTTCATACTGTTCTTCTTAGTTCGAGTTCATATTGTGTTCTAGAAGGAACGCATAACTAAGTATTCTAAGTTCTGGGAAATTTCGATTTCCCCATACTAGCAACATGATTCGATGACTAACTCAAAAAGAGATGTCATTTCACCAATTGGTACCAGACTTGTATACTTTATACTTTCATATTTCAGTACCTTTTCCATTTAGGAAAGTTACTTATTTTATTCATGCATTCACAGTCTTTAGCCAAGAAAAGACATACTAACTCTTTTTTTAAGCACGCTACCAAATCAAGAAACATCAACTCTTTCTTTAAACTCAGTATTTTAATCTTTTCACTCAAATTAACTGCATGAGCTATTTGTCCATTTCAAACTTTTAAATATCTTGACTTTCTTTTGAAAAAAAAAAGTTACCTTTTTCCTCATTGAGCGCGATGGGAGGGAAGTGCTAAGAGCATTTTCATCGATTAGACAGTCTAGTGGAACAAGGCAAAACCAAAGATTTTCAAAGAAGACTCCCGGTTCAGAGCGAGGAAGAATGCTCTGATACCACTCTGTCACGACCTCATTTTCTAAGGATAGAAAACACGGTTGATCGCTACTAGGGGAGGGTTAAAGAAGCGGGGAAAGAAATAAGGGGAAATAAAATCAAGCATTGGTTGCGATACAAGACTAATCAAGTGCTGATACATAGAAGAAAAGATACTCGATCATGAACACTCGAGTAATTGTTTGTAAAGAAATTTTGAAATATCAGAGTTTTGCACAAAATAGACTTGAGTCTTTTAAGAAGCACAACGAAACCAAATGAACGCGGTTCCATGTATGAAGACATGAACCTCCGAGAGTCAAAATCTGACTGAATTAAATATCTTGTCTCAATAGCACTTCCCCCACCACTTCGCTGCTCAACCTGCACATTTAGAAATATATGCAGGGCTGAGTACAAAAGTACTCAGTGAACACCGAAAATTACACATATACATTTGAAAATATTGTCAAGCCATCATCACAGTAACACTCGGGGGTGTTATTGAAAAACCCCGAGCTTACTAAAATATTCACATTGGGTTGCAACCCCTTTTTCCGGTACTTAGCCATATCTGATCACATTGTGCCGTCGAGATGGTGTTCTCGCACGGTCACCTTCTCTGCCCATCATGTCAGGGGTTTCCATGTGCCGGGAAGGTGGCCACCTTCCACGGTCACCTGCTCTGCCGTTCATGGTCAGAGGTAGCTTGTGTACACTAATCCGAGCGGGGACACCACCCACACTGGGACCGAATTCGACTTATATCGTCATTCATAATTCACTTGGCCTTAGCCAAACAGATAGGCACCATACAAAAAAATTTTTGGCAAGACAACATCTTTAAAAAAATCACGAACATGTGTTCGTGTTCTCATAAAATATGATTTGTATTTTTAGTATAAGAAAGCTCACCGTGAATGTTTAGTTCCCTTAGCTTGAATCTTTCGTTCCGACTTTACTTGTGGACGTACCCTTTTGAAAATATCACAATATAATAAAACACTAATTAGACTCAAGGACAAACTACTTAAATTAGAATGCATGCACAAGTCTTTTATCTCGTTTCTCTCGATTTTCACATATTTTTTTATTCGGCGGCGGCCGCCCAAAGCGTCGCTTGAGACTCCGGTCGGTCGCTTACACCCATAATTCCTCCATTGGCTCCTCGTATTTTCCTCCACGACATCGAATTAAAATCCCAAAAATTATAAAAGTGCACAATTAAATTATCGCAACCATTTCCCCTCGAAAATATATTTATTTATTTCGGACTTAGGATAAATTATTCATCCTTTGAAATATTCCGGGATTATTTAAATAATTCATCACAATTAATTATCCACCCAAAACTTAATTAGAAGCCCAAAGCTTAAATATTTCCCCACTTTATATCTCTAATTAAAAGTTTAAAGCCCAAAATAAAATAAATGGAGTCCAACTAAACAAAATCATCCACTTTAATTTAATGAGGCCCAATTCTTTTAAAACCAAAGGCCCAACATCTAATTAGAGAAAGAGATCAGCCCATTTCAAAAACTAAATTAGTCCATATACTCCCCTCTTCCACCACACGTATCATCTACTCTCTCCCACCTAAATTACTATTCATATTCTTCCCCAAATTGCACAAATAGGGAAAAATCTCTCCCAGATCAGAATTTCCGTCGACCAGCCATCCCACCAGCGCCGCCTCTGCCTCCGGTGCCGCCATCATGCCACCACCACCTCCGTCTGTCCCTTCTCCTTTCTCTTCTCTCCCTCGGCTATGCTCACGCCGCCGCCGCTGCGGATCCCCCGTCGTCGCGGGTCCGCCTCCCCCCAGCCGCCGACGCCACATCTGAGACCCCTTCCCCTGCCGTGCGTAGCTTTCCGACAGGTAACGTGAGTTTTGCTTTCTTTATTTTCCTAGGAGTCAAATATCTTACAAGTTTTGTGTTTTAACTTTGTAGATTCGTCAAGATTTCGAATTCATTGAGAGTCATAGGGGCGTGGGGCTGCCCTCGTCGTCTCCGGGCGGCCGAGCTCGCTGCCGGAATCCGACAGATTCATAGAGATAAGTTTTTTTTTCTTTTCTAGTTATTAAGGCAGTGGGATTCTATTTTATTTCTATTTACTGAATTTGGTGAATTATGAGTAGTGTATGCCTTGCTATATGGAAGATTAAATGGTGAAAATAAATTATGTTGTTAAACTTGTGGTAGCAGATTCTATTTCCAAAAAAATATACATATGCTTGTATATATATGACTATGAAAGAAAAGGGAGGTTGGGGTTTACCTTATTGATATGAGAACAAAGTGTTGTTGGATTGTGGAGTATGATCCTATAATCATCTGCAAGACTCCCCCGTCTCTGATTCTTGTTCTCCCTTTCGATTTGTTGGTGTGTGCAGAGAGAATAGATGGTGTGATTGTGATGTGGGGGTGAAGAAAACGATTGTCTATATGTATAAAAGATGGCGGTGAAAGTGGCGTGGGTAGGAAGTTGGTTGTGGCAAGTTGCTTGCCAGATTCCTATCTCAAATCTCTTTTGCCAGAGGAGGGGATAAGATTTGCCTAATCTAATTAAACGCATCATTGAATGTTGGGTTAAAAAACGATTCTCCCCTCCCCCTCTCTCTTTTTCTTTTTATTTATTTTATTTTATTTATTTATTAAAGTAACTATTTAAGTATTTATTCACTTGTTCATTTAATTTGGTGTAGGTATGATCGGTTCAAGTTTGTGGTTGTCCGCATTGAAGTTCCCGATTTTTACTAGAACGCAGGATGTATAGATTAAATTTTGTTGGACTTTTGTTGGATGTAACGGACATCAAAATTTTGATTTTGGGATCTTATTTATTTATTTATTTTTATTTAAATTATTATTTTCATATAGGTTGTAATATATTTACGTGTTCTATTTACTTGCCATCGTCAAAACAAACAACGACGACAATCTATCGTGGCTCGGATTTAATCGCACAAAGTTACTTATTTAGATAATCGAGCTATTAATATTGATTATAATAATATTGGCTTAGCGGGTCGTTACAGTACTGCCTAATGGACCATTCGAACTCTCTGTTGTTACCCTTCTCTTGAAGGCATTCGGGGCACATGTTTTCTCCGTGTCCAATGATACCACATAAGAAGCAAAAGAGAGGGAGGCGTTCATATCGGAATTTTGCGAACAAAAAATGTGGTAGCAGGTCACCTGAACTTTTTTACGGCGGTTCAGTGGACGACGAATATCAATACCAAACTCTGATCTCATAAGCTGCAATAACATGGCTCAACTGTCTTGGGTCTAATTCAATATATGTACCAATAAAATTCCCCCAAAAGTCTTGCTATTGTATCAGCCATCAACCCAGATTGTAAGTCATGGAATTTGAAACCCAATATCAGTATGTGTGAGTGGGACTTCAAGTGGTAATTCCCGCTCTTTCAACCGGTGGCAAAACAAGCAGATGTCGATTAAAGTCCCATGGACACCCATTCAAGATTCGCTCAAGATCAACAATATGAAAGAAATGAAATAGATACCTTCTCGCTTCCAACTCTGTTATCGATATTCCGGCCCTTGAGGCTGCCACAGATCAGCTATGCTATCTTGAAATACATGAAAAACTGACTCTAGATGTGGTTAATAAGGTTCCAACCAAACATAGATGTAAGTTGCTGCTCCAGTTCTCCCTGCTGCAGATATGTCCCATTCTTCATCTTCTCCGCCTGTCAGAGAGAGATTGGCGATGTCTGCTTCAATACTCATCAGATTGGATAATGATTGGGGGCTGGATTGTGAGTAATTGATTTATTGAAGGAAGAAAATTGATTCACAAAGCTACAATTGAAAACGAGAGAAAACGGTTCATAGAGGCGGTATAATGGTTGCTATTTCTTAATTGCAAATAAGATTAGCAAATAGCTCTCTATCCTCATCTAATAATAGTTGATGTCTAGGATATATAAATTATTGTTAATGCAAAGGATTTGCCCCTCTTTGCATCAAGAATAACTCCCAAGCATTGTTTCAATTATGAATTTTTTAGAGAAATATAGAAGTGTTAAAACTTAAAACAGTAGCCGAAACCATAGCAAGATTTAGTTGCCTCAAACTTGGTTGTGCAGCTTCTGTCCAATTTAACATGAAATCCTTCATCAATTCTATTAAGGTCTAGCCATATCCTTTAATATATCGTCTATTGTACCCAGTTAACTCTTAGAAGCTTATTACTCGCTTGTCAGATCTAGGAATGGGCCATGTAGCCACGCCTTTTCCTGAATTAGATGTCCCAACTACTCCACAATCGAATATGCATTTAGATATCTTAGCAAGTAGTTTGTTAACCCTCATAAGCTGCAGAACCATTTTGAGGGTATTGTATGGTTCCTAAATTAAGATGTCATCAAAGAAAATCAAAATAACTTCCTAAAAAATGCCCTAAATACAAAATTCATCAAATTTGGAATGTTGTTGGTGCACTCGTAAGTCCAAAAAATATGAATACAAACTCATAGTCCCTTCATGAGACTTAAAACCTGTGTTTGGTATTCATTAGGAGACATCCACACTTGCCATTGTGTCCTGATCTGAGGTCGATTAGTAGAAACCTAGCTCATCTAAGAGTTCTTCTATTACTGGAATTAGGTATTGTCATTCACGAAGTGTGCATTTAGGGTCCTATAATCCACACACATTCTCCTTCTTCTTTACGAACACAATAGGACTTACATAAGGCTAGAACTGTGGTTGATACCTAGCCTCTAGCATTCCTTAATCATAGTTCACTTTGTTTGCTTGCATAATGTAGCCTTATAAGTATTATTTGTAAAGTATTATTTTGTGTAGTTAATAAGTGAGACTTTTACATATCCTACTAAATCTTGACATCTTGGGTAATCTTGAATAGCGGCGTTGGATTTTTAAGACTAGGATTTAGTAATCATTGACTAGCGCCTAGCGGGGTTATGATTGTTAAGAGTGGCAGCTTTAGAGAGAAGGGAAATGCATGTCGTTGAAGATGAATGTGATCAAGTCATTGCCCCCTGCAGCCACTGCCATCATCTCGAAACCCATGCACCACTTTACACCCCACTTATAAAATCTACACAATATCTTCATTGTTTCATATCAAGTCAAGCAAAGCAATCCAGATACTACTTAAGATGAAGAGAACGCTAGTATGCTGCCATGGCCAGCGGGTTTGGAGGGCCTCCCACATCATAAATTAACTCGAACAAAGGTTGACCCAAAATTAACCCGACCCCCCATTAAAATTGATTTGAAATTATTTAATTCTAATTATTTACTTTTAGGTTATTTTGAATATGTTAAAAATATATTTTATTTCGTATTATCAAAAACTATATATAACAAATAGAAAATGATTACTCTCCGTTTACGAAAATAGTCTCATTTGTACCATTTGCGATGTCCACAAAAAATAGTCTTATTTTCCAAAATAGAATAGATTATCTCTCATACTTTACTTACCTTTTCTCCCTCCTATCTCCCTTAGAGTGTCCACAATAGGGAGCCGCGGCTAGCTGCTCGGTGCGCGGCCCCCCATTGCAGAGAGCCGAAGAGGCGAGGCGAGCCGCTGCCCTCCACTGCAGCGGACCGCCATTCGCGGCTGGGCCGCGGAATTTTAATTTAATTTTTTTTTTAAATTTCAAAAATTATTTATAAAATACTACACTTCCATTCCATTTTTTCCAACTCCATTTTACTTCCATTTTCCTCCAATTCTTTCCAATATTTCCTTCCAATTTCGATTCAACCTTGCAACTATGGATTTCCGACGATGAACAATTCCAACAAGCGGTAGGATCTGGAGTTCCCAAAACCTTGTTGCAGCGGGTGCAACGTGAAGCCGACGAGGCGGAAGATGCGGCGGCGGCGGTGGCAGTCCCTCGGCCATTCTATCATCGGCAGGTAGTATTTGACCGTGATCATGCCGGGGCTGACCGCCGGTTGATGGAAGACTACTTCAACGAGAACGCCCCGTTATCCGCCAGAGGTTTTCCGTAGGCGATTCAGAATGTCGCAAAATCTCTTCGTCCATATAGCGACGTGTTTGGCGCAGCGGTTCAAGTGCTTCAACTTGCGATATGATGCCACCGGTCGACCCGGCTTGTCGACATACCAAAAGTGTACGATGGCAATTAGGCAGCTTGCCTATGCCGGGCCCGCTGACATGTTCGATGAATACCTACAGATGGGCGAAACGACTGCCCTACAGACGTTGAGGCAGTTTTGCAGGGGCATTAAGGATATCTTCAAAGGGGAGTATCTACGGAAGCCATCGGTCGATGATTGCCAGAGATTGATTGATATGCACGGGACTGCACATCATTTTCCAGGGATGTTGGGGAACATCGATTGCATGCACTGGGAGTGGAGGAACTGTCGGTGGCTTGGAAGGGACAGTTCACTTCTGGTTTCAAAGGCAGACATCCCACGATGATTCTGGAAGCCATTGCTGATTACCGCTTGCGAATCTGACATGCGTATTTTGGGGTCGCTGGATCGAACAACGACATCAACGTTCTACGATCGTCACACCTGTTCAATGACGAGAGCCGGGGTGAGGGTCCGCAAGTTAGATTCATGGCCAACGGCATCAGTACAACATGGGGGTACTATTTGGCCGATGGGATATATCCTCGCTGGCCCGTGTTTGTGAAGACGATCAGACAACCCGTTGGGCCGAAGCAAACCTACTTCGTGAAAAAACAAGAGGGTGCTAGGAAGGATGTTGAGCGAGCTTTTGGTGTACTCCAAGCGCGATGGGCCATTATACGGTGCCCGGCTCGACAATGGCACGGAAAATGATGTCGCACACATCATGACTGCATGTATCATATTGCACAATATGATCATAGATGACGAAAGGAGTTGCTGCAGAGCGATGGACACCGGAAGATGGTGCTAGTTCGCGCTCGGGTATTGCCATGGAGCCCCTGCAGATGGGTGTACCACGTAGTAATGAATACCTTGATCCAGCGGTACAACCGATATGCGGAGCCAAATATCGCATACATCACTGCAGGCTGATATGGTTGAAGAGGTCTGGAACCGTAGACGGGGCACCGCAGAGTGATATGGGTTTTCGGGTTGTTGTTTTTAAATTAGAAAACTTTCGTTGTATAATTTTCCTATTTTAATATAATTACAACGAAGTTCTTGTTATATTTTGATTTTAGGTTGTGAATTTTTTTATTTACGATCCAAATTATTTTATTTAATTAAATTTATAATTATCATAAATTTAAAGTTTAATAAATTTAATATAGTTAAATTAAAAATAACATTAAAAAAGAAAACAAATTAATTTTTTTTTATAGAAGGCCACATTTGGTGGCCCTTGTTAATTTTGTTAATTTTGTTACTTTACCATTGCGGAGGGCCACATGAGAGCCACGAATGGTGGCCGGGCCACATTTGGTGGCCTTCAAGGGCCACCACCATTGTGGACACTCTTACTCTTTCTTATTTTCTACTCCCCTATTTGTTCCACAGTAATAGAGCCATTTCATTTTGAGCACTAGTTTTGAAAAAAATGATAATAAATAATTAAAGTAAAGTAAGATAGAGAATAGTGTAGAGAAGAGTATTGTCTACCATATTCTCTATCTTACTTTACTATTTCTCTACTTTAACTATTTATTATCATTTTTTCAAAATGAGTGCTCAAAATGAAATGCCTCTAATACTATGGAACAGAGGGAGTATTACATTATCAATTTTCTCATTAAAACCTGGCAGCCAATAAATGCGACTTATTTTTTGTGGATGGATGGAGTAATTCTTTAGAAAAATTCATCCTTTTTTTTACAAGTTACTTCCTCCATCCCAACTAAGATAACATACTTTCTTTTTTAGTTTGTCTAAAATAGATGATACGGTTCTATTTTTGGAAACTTTCTCTTTTCAATTAATACATCCTACCACTTTTTCTCTATCCTCATTAATATATTCAACTTACTTTTTCTTCTTACATTTACTACTCACATTTACCTTTTTTTCCCTCAATCTCATTAATCAACAACTCCTAAAATCCCTAAAATCCCGTGTGACTAAAAAATAAGTTATATTATCTTTACCAGAACAGAGAGAATACACATTTTATTTTTGAATTGAAATAATGTTATTTAATGTGTATTCATTTATTACTATATAAATCTATCACTAGAAAACTTTTATTTCAAATATTATACTTGTATCAATTTTTAAAAATCGGCCCAATCAGATAGTCCAAATTCCAAAAAAATATAGGTTATAGTTAAAAATTCATAATTGGTACTATGAGAGTGTTTCGAATAGCCCACATAATCGTCTATTAACAGCCCTATTAATTCCATGGATATATATAATCGGTCATCGCAAATCTTGCTTCCGAAGTTACATCGAAAAAGGTAAAATCTATTAAAAAAAAAAAACGCTCACTCCCCCAGTTTCAACTTCAGTCGTCATCAAACCACGCAATGGAGGGTTGCAATAAAATTTTATGCTTCCCAAGGAAGGGAAGTCTCTTCCAATGGGATGGAGTGAGTAGGGTTTTTTAATAGGTGATTCCTTAAGTTTGATAATAATTGCATAATATAATATTCTCCCCCGTCGTCACAAAATTGATAAATTTGTAAATGACCCGGATTTTACCGTGCAATTGTTAAGTAAGAGATAAATGAAAAAGAAAGTATAGAAAGGAAAAAGTAGTGTTAGTAGATGCCGGCTTCATAGTATTAGTGATATTTAATATATTAAAAACTTTCTATATTAATAGACTTGGTCAATTTATTTAATATATAAAAATAATTTGTTTAATATATTAAAAAATTCTATATTTAGACTTGGTCTAATTTTGAGGATGACCCAAAATGGTATAACTAGTCTATATAAATTAGGATGGATGGAGTATAATATCATGGTAGGAATCCATGCAGCATCAGTATTGCTCTACAACCCATATAATCCATTCATTTCAATTAAGTGAGTCAGTATTCCGTTTTGGGATGTCTCAACTAAGTTGAGCAATTTTATCTTTGACAAAAAATAAAACATTCAACACAATTTCTAATCTTTATTTCTACTTTCCTACTTTATCCTCCCTCCTATTTTCAACACAATTTCTTAATTTTTATTTTGACTCATCTTAGTTGGGATGGAAGAGTACCTCTTTTTGTTCAGTATAGTCAAGATTAGACATGATATAATTAAGTACTGGTTTATATAATTCTTGGTTTCTCTTATTACAAAATTAAGGTGATGTTATGTTTTTATTTTTAGGTGTGGGAGTAGGTTTTGCTATTATTGCGGAGCTAAGACCGGATATAATCACACCTACATAAGACGGTATTAATCAAAGCCTACAGGGGCGTAGCGCAGTTAGCAACGGAGGGGCAGATCCTGCTGCAATGAGCCTGGGTTCGAATCCCACTGCTGTCGTGTAGTTGCTTCCATCTCTTAGGCACAAGTGTGAGGCCTTGGGAGATGGGCTTCTGACAGCCAGTGGGTTATGGCCTCTCCCTTAACGGGCTACTGCGTACCCTGATTGAACCCCCTCACATGATGTCGGGCCTGAGTGTGGGGGCCGCCAAGGCGACGGAATCGCCTTTTTGCTGCAGTGGTATTAATTGTGCTTCCCCTGTTTTGATAACCTAGATCTTCCATGATTGCTCCACACATGTAATTAGACTATTTAATTGGAGTTGTCGCTTTCCATTATATTTCATTCAATGTTTATGTATCATCTTGGTGTGAATGATGAAATTATATTTGAAGGTGATCTTTGATAATTGTGTAGTCTTTTCTAAAGACTCTTTAATACTTATCCGGTTCTGAAAAAATGTCTCATTTTGTCATCTTTAGGTATCCTCTATTTAAAGTCTCATTTACCTTTTTGCATTTCCATTTTTAGTAAGTAAACCCCATCATTCAACTAAATCATTTAATCATATTTTGTTATAAAATTAATATATAAAACTCATTTCCTTATTTTTCTTCTCAAAGTCAATTTCTTAAAACCCATGCCGAGTAAAAGTAAGACTATAAAAGACGGCCGAAAGGCATATAGGATAAGATGGATAACGTGAGTGATGAATGACAAGATTCGACTTGTTTATACAATAATTTTGATTAAGATTAAGGACTTTTGGAAATTGAATACTCCGTATATAGTAATTTTTTAAGTGACATGCGCTTCCATATGATCTTAGAATTGATGAAGGTAATTTGATACGAGTTTGCATGGTTTTTCCCTTTGGTTTTATACAATTTTAAGCGTTTTATAGACTCATTGTGTTGTAAGTTTGCTTTAATAGAAATAACTTAAGACATACTCCATCTGTCCCAAGTTACTTGAGTCGTATTTCATTTTAGGTTTGTCCCAAGTTACTTGAGTCATTTCTCTTTTTGACTAAAAACAAAACATATAATCACACTTACTTTATTCTTTCTTTTATTTTACTCTCTCTCATCTCTCTTATTTTACTCTCGTTTTTCTACTTCATTAACTCACTAAATACAACTTTCTTAAATCCCGTGCCGAAAAGAACGTCTCAAGTAATGTGGGACGGAGGGAGTAATATAAATAATAATAGCCTATCAAGATAATTTCCGAGCGCTCTTATAAGACCACTAAAGAGCTTTGCGTGGGTACCTTGACATGCTTCAATCTGAGTCCGTTAAAGAAAGTTATGGTCCTTTTACGAAATTTGCGTTCACAGTCAAGAGAGAGACAAAATTTTGGCGAAAAGTAGCGGGTTTAGAGATATACATGTCTTTCGAAGTCAAATCTCTTTCCTATTTCTATCAATTTAACTCTTATATGTGGTCCTTGTGTTTTATCTCTATAAGCTATCACACGGCTTTTGAATACAAATAGGGGCCTTAATTTTTATGTATCTTTACTGGATTAAGGACTAGACATAGTTAAGAAACTATTGACTAAAACTGTTCAGGGAATAACTTGAGTGTAGATAAAGGGCGTTTACCTATTTTAGAAATTAATTAGTAGCCTACTGTAATATATGCATAGGTGAAAGGTTAGTGAGTATAGACTTTGAGACGTGTTCAACTTATCTTAGTCGTACCATTTCTTTACCAGTGTTCACCTGCGGGTGACCGTAAACTAAACACGATCCTCAATGAAAAAGATTGTACTTACTCCCTTCGTCTAAAAAAAATAGTCTCATTTTGCAAGTTTAGGGTGTCCACGAAAAATAGTGTCATTTCAAAAATGGAAACTTTTTTCTCATACTTTACCACCTTTTTCGTTCTTTCTCTTACATTCTCCTCTTTTCATACTTTACCCTTTTTTTTTCTTCTTCTCTCTCTTACTTAATCTATTTTTCATTAAAAAATATGTCGTCCTAGTGATGATATGTTTGTCTTGTTTTTATTGCTTTAATCATGTTTTATTTTCTAGAGTATAGATCAAAATTGGTCATAATCATATGATCAAAATACGAAGTTGGTCCAAAGCAATTAAACCTATTTTGATTTTGTTAGGAATGGAAAATTAATTAGAAAATAATTAGGTGACTAATAATCCAAGATTAAGCCTAATCGGTCAAAAATTCACTAATCCGGTTGACCGTCAGAAATTGACGGAACGTAAAAAAAGGACCGGATCAACAATGATTTTAGTTGTTATGGACCCGATTTTCAAAAAAGAGAATATTTGGACCAACTTCATATTTTGATCATATGTTTAGGACCAAAATTGACTTTTACTCTATTTTCTATCATCAACTTACCTCTCCTTTTTATCGAATTTTAGTCTCTTTTTAGGAGCTTTTCATCCAAACCGTCTCCTCGTGGGTTCAATCCCTAGGTACTATTTTTGACAATGTTCCTTTGCAGTTTAGAAGTATATTTTGGGTATTTATTGCTAGTTCGTGATTATATGTTCTTATATTTTACTCCATCCGTCCCATATTAATTGTCCATGTTGTACTCGGGTATTAAGAAAATACTTCACTTGTCCACCATTTAAAGAGTCATTTTGGGTTGTCCCCGATTTAAAGAACACTTTATTTTTTTCACTGTTGGTATGCGGACCACATATTCCACTAACTTTTTACACTCATAATCTATTATAAAACTAGTAAATTTTCTTTACAAAATCAAGTAATTTATATCAAAATAGCTCTTTAATAGTGGACCGAGGGTAGAAAGTGGGTGAAAAAGTTAGTGAAATGTAGATCCTACATTTATATATTAGTTTTCTAATAAAATGTTAGCGCAATAGGGTACTGGAATGAGAGTTCCACTACTAAAATTATTAAAAGTAAGGATATTAATTAATTGGGGATTAACAAAAGTGTTTAGTTAATCGAGAGTCGTTAACTGCTTAACATATTTCATGTTATTAGTTGGATTTGATTTCCTAGTCCCTTTATTTTTTGAATTAAATAGTGATGCAAAGCATTCATTCCGGCATGTCTAAGGATTGTTGGGACCAACGATTATTTTTATATTTAATCTCACAATTTTTCCTTTTTTATTTCCTTGAATTCAATCTTCTTTATCAAATGAATATATCCTATTACTCGTTTTTCATTTTATTAATAATTAATCTAGGTTTTACCAAATACTACCATTGACGTTGTATTCTTGCAACTAAGTTGTGTAAGTTTAGAAACTTTTTAATTGAACTTGAGTAGAGTGTTCTTGCACGTAAAATGAAAACTCTAATTTTACACTTCTACCAAGCCTGCTTTGTTGAAGTGGTCAACTTTTGTTCCATCAAATACTGTATCCGTCCCACTGAAGATAATGTCACGACCGCACTTCCTAGGGATAGAAAGCACGGGAAATCGTGACTCGTGGGGGATTTAAGAAGCGGGGAAGAAGGGGGAAAACATACAATTCAAGGCAATACGACTTAACAAACAAGGATGAAGTTTCATTTAAACCGGTCAACGTTTCAACAAAAACCCAAGTCTCAAAGTAAACGATAGCAGAGTTCGGCAATAACGAAAATAACAGAGTTTCTTAGACATTTGATAGCGGAAGCAATTTGAGAGTATAGTTACTACTACGTATGAAGACATAATAATAACCGGACCAGTTCTTGAAATCATCACTCAACATTCTCCGCCTCCCGACCTCGCTCAACCTGCACATAGGGAAAACATATGCAGGGGCTGAGTACTTGGTGCACCCAGTGAACTCACGCCCGAAAAACATTCATCGTTAAGATATGTCAAGCCATCATCGCGTGAATCCCGGGTTTTACTTTAAGAAGAACCGGGAAGCACAAAAATATTCAATTCCATAAAAAGTGTCCGCGCGGACTAACATCATCCCCCCATCATATACCATATCTGAACCATCATGTGAAACGAGACTGTGGCCACAATCTCGATCACTGGACCGGCCGACCTAGGGGACGGCTCACGATCCCCATCAGTGCACTAGTCTAAGTAGGGCGTAGCCCTAGTTAGACCCGAATTCGTTAACCATCAAAGTCTAGTAGAGTATTATTCTAGTAGACAATCAGATAGGCAGTTTCAAAGCATAAACACGGCATGACATACTTTATAGAAACATCCTTATAACACCATAAACATATCAATTCAAGAATAAACATTTAAGAATAAAGCCCACCTCAAAAGCTTAAGATTTCCGTAAAAATTCCTCGTTCCGACTTTTAGCGTGCGTGCGAACCACCTTTTCGGAAAACACATAAAATCATATCAATTCCCGATAACAACGATAATTAGAATGCATGCACTCTAATTAAATTCTTTTAAAATTCTTTTTCTCGATTTTCGCGCACTTTCGGTTATTCGGCGGCCGCCAAGGCGTCGCGTGCGACGCCGGTCGGCCGCTTACGCTCGTTCTATCCTTCGTTGGCTCCTCGCATTTTCCATAACGTCGAAAATAATTTCTAAAAATTATTTAAGCGCTTACTTAAATTTTCCGTAATTATTTACCCTTAAAAAGAATTATCTCGAACCTCGGTAAAATATTCACTCGATAAAAAGAACTTACGGAAAATTAATTAAATAATTCTCCCGATTAAATCTTAATTAACGGCCCAAGCGAATTAATTTCTTAGCCACTTTATTCCTCAAGATAATTAATTAGGAAGCCCATCGCTTAAAAGAAGAGTCCACGATTAAAAAAAGTCTTCCAATTTAATTATAAGGCCCTACTAAAAGATTTAAATCAAGGCCCAAATTTTAAAAAAAAACACATGGCCCAAAAAGCATGGCCCAACTTTCATCATCTTCTCCAATACACTCTCTCTCTCTCTTCTTTCTCTCTCACCGTCGCCCTCTCTTTCTCTCGGCAAACACACACAGCCGACCACCACCACTGTCGTCGCCGTCGTTCTCCCTCCGGCTCGCCACCGTCGCGGCTGGAGCCGCCTGCCGCCACAGCTGGAGCCGCCGAGGAAGCCGCTGCCTTCGCTGCTCGCCGGCGGAAGCTGCTGCCGCGGAGGACACTCCACGTCGCCGCTGCCGTGCGGCTGGGGCTGCTGCCTCGCCGTCGCGTCACCAGCCGTGGTTGTCTACCGTCGCAAATGGAGATGCCAGCCGTCGGGGAGACGTCGAGCGGCTGTCCGCCGCTGCCCGTCGCCGGCGGTGGCCTCTCCTCCTCCGAAACCACCCCGAAACGTCCCGCAACACACGTTATGGTTATAAAGTTTCGTTCTTTCCTAGATTCGATTATGCGCGGCGATCGTTCGATTATTTCTACGTCGGTTTCTACTTAGTTGATTATGGAAGAAGGTCAAGCTATATGCATACAAAGCTAATAATAACTCATGCATTGAGATGGAGATGGATTATACCTCCTAAAAGAAAAGGTTGGACTTGATGGTGAATGAACAAAGATGTGAAATTTCCTCCTCTTGCTTCCTCTCTCGGCTTCTCTCTCTCGCCACTTTTCCTTCTCTCTTCTTCTTCTCCCTTTTTTTCTTTGCAAAGTGAAAGTGAGAGGGTGGCTTAGAGGGGTGGATATTGATGGGGAAGTGGGGAAAACCGATCGATCATGGGGAAAAATGAAAACCGTCGGCCATGAAGCAAGAAGGAAGAAGAAAAGAAAGAAAAAGGAAAAGAAAAGGAAAAAGACTTGGGCTTGGTCCAATAAAAAAAAATACTTGGGCTTCCACAATTAAATTCCAATTGGGCTAAAGAAATAGAATACGAGCCCAAATTAGTGAAACCACTACTTGGTGGATTTAAAGAGTATTTAGACTCCAAGATTAATTTATTTTTTTAATTGGACTTCGAATTTATTTTGAAAAGTCCAAAATAAATTCATACATTATAATTTTGTATTTTTCCTTCGTTCATTAAAAATTCACGGGTCTTCATTATATTAGATTTTGCTATCTCGTTCCCCATAAATACCAATTAAAGTACGAGAAATCGTACAAAATTTATATTTGGTGTTGTTCCAAATATAATATCCATTCATCCGTTCCTCGCTTACGCGCGTCGTTGCCCATATATTTCCTTCCATTTAATACATTCGTCTTGCTAATGAATAGCAATTTCATCATCGATCTTTCAACGAGACCTTAAACGAGTCTCCATCGTTCATACTTAAAATAACATAAACACATTCTTTTTCCACGTTAAACACATAAACCATATTCTTTTCATATCACACCTATCGAGAGGCATAACATTTTGAAATAATTTTATCCATTATTTCATTACATAAGATAAATTTCTAACTTAAGGTACGGGTGTTACAGATAACAACACTTTCCTATTTTTACTTTGTCTCAACTAAGAAGACACATTTCTAAAAATAGAAAACCATTTATGTTTACTTTATTCTCTCTTTTACTTTATTCTTTTTAAGCATAAATATGGATAAAATTCATGTGGCGCCCAATAAAAGGGTCATCTTCCTTGGGACAGAGGGAGTACCTTAAACTCCGATGATCAGTTAAGATAATGGACTTTTTAGCTTGGAGATAATGGTACCATTTCTTGATTGCAAATAAAATAGCAAATAACTGTCTCTCCTAAGCTAATAATAGTAGATGTCTAGAAGATAGAGATTTACTGTTAAATGCAATTGGATGCCCCTCTTGTATCGAGATAGCTCATATTCCTTACCCTAAAGCATCAGTTGCAATGGGGTATTATTTAGATAAATATGGAAGTGCTAATGCAAGATCTGAAACCACAACAAGGTTTAGTTTCTCAAAAGCTCTTTACGCAGCTTTTGTCCAATTGAACTCGGAATCATTAATCACTTCTATTGGAGATTTGGCTATTATTTCATATCCTTTAACAAATCGTCTATAGTACCCAGTAAACCCCAAGAAGTTTCTTACTTGTTTGTCAGAACAAGGAATGGGTCATGTAGCCACTGGCTTCCACTTTCTTCTCACATGTGGCTGCACCTTTTTTTGCAATTAGATGTCACATGCACTCCACCTCTTCTCAATCAAATATGCATTTAGATCTCTTAGCAAGTAGTAGTTTGTTATCCCTAATAAGTTGCAGAACTAATTTGAGGTGGTGAATGTGTTTCTTATTATCCTTGATATATACTCCCTCACTCCTACTTTAAATCACATATTTTTATTTTTATGATGTCTCACTCTAAATGACACATTTTTTAAAACAGGAATATCACCCTCTCTACTTTTTCTCTCTCTCCACGTAACTCACAAAACAACAATATATAAAATTTTTTGTCGAATTAGATATGCTCTACTTAGAGTGGGCCGAAGGGAGTATTAAGATGTCATCAAATTTACCCTAAAAATGTCTTAAATACAATATTCATCAAAGTTTGGAATATTGTTGGTGCATTTTTATGTCCAAAAGGCATGACAAAAAAAAAACTCATAGTGCCCTTCATGAGACTTAAAAGCCATTTTTGGCAAATCATCAAGAGCCATCTGCACTTGCCAATACATTGATCTGAGGTTTAGAAAACTAGCCACATAGACTGACTCATCCAAGAATTTTTTTCTATTACTGGAATTAGGTATTTGTCCACCCATAGTGAGTGCATTTAGAGTCCTATAATCCACACACATTCTCCACTTATTATCCTTCTTAACTAGCATAATAAGATCTTCATAAGGGATAGAACTATGCCTGATTACCTCAATCATGGTTTCAATATAATCCTTGATCTGACCTAATTCGGGTCAAGACGGACATCCCAGGAACGTTCAAATTACTTCAAGATTTTCAATGGATACCTTGGCAAATAGTTTTTTTTTTTCGACGCGATGCGTGACGCCCAGTCAGAATACCTTGGCAATTTCTCAAACATGTGAGTGCAGAGAATTGGCTAACTTGAATTTGGTGGATTTGACAAATTCCGGCCATTGGGCCGAGGTGCGAGACTTGTTGAGGTGATGGAATGGATGGGCACAGTCGATAGAGATGTTGGGCTTTCGGCGAGTGGTTGGACTTCCTTGTGTTACCTAGATCGGACAAAATTTGACAGAATGGTTGAAGTAGTTGGTTAGGAACGGGATGGGATGAATGCCACGATTTTGGATTTGGAAGGGAATAATGAGTGACGCCCCAATCCAATATAAACGTTCGATTCAGAGTTACTCATGCGTAAATACTTACGAATAACTTAATCTTTTTATTAAACAAAACATTTTCCCTCTCCATTGTGAGTTACTTGGCCTTTTATAGGCAAATTGTAATCCAATTTATACTAATCTATTAACAAGATAAAATATACTCCCTCCATTCCCTAAGAAATAAAATACATTTGAAACGGCACTGGAGTATTGTTAGTGGAGAATGAGACTCGTCTCATTAAAGGGAAAAAAAGTTTCATTGAATAGAATTGGTCTATTTTTAAGGGACATCCCAAAAATGGCAAATGTGAACTATTTTTAAGAGACGAATGGAGTAACATATTCATTATTAAAAAAGAGACACCAGATCTAAGGTATGAAATATTTCCGAGAGACGAAGGGACATCCCAAAATGACAAATGTGATCTATTTTTTAGGGACAAAGGGAGTAACATATTCATTATTAAAAAAGAGATATCAGATCAAAGGTATGGAATATTTCCGAGACTTTGTCACTTTCATCAATAAACTCATCCTTTTGCATGCATATCTTCTCAATATCTTCTTTCAACTGATTTGAAACTTGGCCCAAACACAATTATGATGTCAAGCGTCATATTTAACATTCTTCTTCTTTTCGTATTCAGCCAACTCAAAACTTCCACCCACTCCATTTGGGCTCTTCTCGAACTGGACATCAATCCTTCTGTTCGACGGCATACTAATATGGTCTTATGTTCATTGGCTCAATTCATCCGATAAATCTTGTACGTTTTTGCCATGATTGCCCTTCTTGCTGATTTTGACATGAACCCTAAAACTCATTCTCTAGCAGTTACTATTTCATCTCATCTTCAAATTTTCCTTCTTCTCATTGAAAGTGATGAGAATAAAGAAAAAGACGGTAGAAAAACTATTTGTAATATACATAAATTCCAAGAGAGACCCCTTTGATAACCATTGCACTCCTAGTATCAAAACATAGGTATCCAGTATTATTACATGCAAGTCGGTTACAAATGAGGCCCCCTGCATCTCCTGGTGATGATGAAACTCCACCATTGTTATTCTGAAAACTCTCCATCAACTCGGTTTGTTGAACGCTCACACCACATATGATTGGAATAGATAGAAAGAATATGATCGCAAGTTGTGTAAATGATTGCAATCTCGAGTATATATATATATATATATATATATATAGCTACAACTTGTTATCATCTAACTAATTCAAGTAACTGTTGAGTAAGCTAACTAAATAGTACTCTCGGTACACAAAAAATAATTTCATTTCTGGACTGCACGAGTTTTAGTGAGAAATTGGTAAAGAAAGAGAAAATGAGAATAAGCAGGTAAAGTAAGAGAGATATGGAGAAAAAGTAAGAGCATCCACAGGAAGGACTTCCCCACGGACTAGCACTAGGACTTCCCAAAATCACTTTCTGCCACGTCACTAGGACTTCCCACCCCACTGCCACATCACTAGGACATCTCACTACACAATAGTGGACAAACACTAGGACATCCCGGCAGACAAGTACAATAATAAAAATTCACAAATTCACAAATAAGCAATTACAGAACTTAAATTTCAACACGAATACGGGCAGAGAAAGTGCAATAATAATTTTATTAAATAAAAAAATTTAAAATAATACAATGCAACAAAAAAACAACAATTTAGACAAAGTTTAGTATGCCTTGAATCTTTATAGTTTGCCTCTAGCCGAACGGGGGTCCCGACGGAATGATATGTTTATGTTTTAGGCCTTCATTTTCGACGATCGTTCTGCATGATATGAAATGTAAATGAAATGAAGTGCAACGAGCCCGATATATATAAAGTTGAAATTAAAAAAAAAATAAAAAGTAAAAAAATCAAAAAATGCTCTCGTCCGTCGGGTGCCCGCAATAGCGGACGAGACGGCGGACGAGCGTTAAACCCGACGGACAAGGGGTCGTCCGTCTAACTCGTCCGCGATGCGCTTGCCGGTCGCAATAGTGGACGAGCGCGACGGACGAGCGGCTCGTCGGTCGCTCGTCCTCCGGCTCGTCCACTGTTGTGGATGCTCTTCTAAGTAAATTATGGAAAGAGGAGAAAAAGTGGGTAAATTACACAAAATGACAAAATGAGACTATTTTCGTGGATGGAGGGAGTAACTATTATTGCCAGCTCAGCAGCTAACTAACAAATTGCTTTCTCCCTCGTAACCACCTTTAGCTATTGGCAAATACTCCCTCCGTCCCACAACATGCAACGCTCAAATTTAATTAAACTATTCTAACTAAACTATTCTAGTTGATGCTATTATTATCTATAAATTTGTCGTAATAAAAGAATTATGACAAAAATAAAAATAAATAATAAAAGATAAAAATAAAGAAAAGTAGAAGACAAAATAAAATTTTGTATTTCACATTGGAAAAAGATGAATGAATGATGTAAACATGTAGTTATAAAAGAAAATACTTTAGCATATTTTATCCCACGTCGAAAGTGAAACATAAAATATTAAATGATGTCTCTATAAAAGAGAAACAACCAAAAATTGTTTCTTAAATTTCAGAGGCCCAACAAATAAATATGGGTTATTATGAAATTATTGTAAGTATTTATTTATTTGTGAAAATTGAATTTTACATATAAAATTTTAAATTTATAAATAATAAATATTTTTTTATTTTATTTGAACCGCCTGTTCGAACTATTGAACTGGCGGTTCTAATTTCTCAAATTCCCGAACCTGAACCGAATCGTCCGAACCGCCCAACCGTCTCACGGTTTGAACCGCCACTCCCGGTTCCGGTTCCGGGTTATGAACTGGCGGTTAACTGCCGGTTCGGTTCGGTTTGTGCATGCCTAGCAATACGAGAATTTATGCAACTTTATTTTGTGTGTACTGTGAAGTAGAGAGTAAAGTAAGATAGAAGGAATAAAGTAGAGAAAGTGTGTTTCTATTTTTAACAATGAGTTATCTTGATTGGGACAAACTAAAAAGGAAAGTGGATCATCTTTAATGAGACGGAAAGAGTAATTAGCATCTTATTTCCTAACGTCAATTAATAATTGCTATTAATTAAAATTTGTCAATTAAATAATATAAACTTTGGGTAAGGTGAATATTGATAAATCAATTCAATTCGAAACTCATGGATTAAATTGAGATTTAGAGTTAGAAAATTTATAATCCAAACAAATCACAATTCGAATATTTCTAAATTGAATAATTTGTAATTAAATAAGGTTGAACTAAAAATAAAAAGAACCTCATATTGCCCCGAAATACTTAGTTAATTCTCATTATTGAATTTTCAATTTTAATTAGTTTTCAAACATTTAAAATTTAGGCAAATAATCATTGTTTTTTAAATATACGTGGAAATATATTTGAAATTAAACATAAAATTTTATTTTACTCTTATAAACCATTACATATATTTTTTTAAATAAAACTGTACTTTGATCTTTATGAATTTCATTATTACCTCTGTCCTAAAAAAATAGACCAATTTTATCATTATGGGCCGTCCATCAAAATTAGACTAATTTCTAAATAAGAAAAGTTTGTAACATTTAAATATTTCTAATAATGTGAACTCCACAATCCACCATTACTACTTCTCTCTTATAGCATTCTTTTCATCTCTTACTTTACTAATTGCACATTAAAACTAGTGTTGTACACAACTAGGTCTATTTTTGATGGACGGCGTAGTATTACTTCAAAGTTACTCCCTCCGTCCACTAATATAAGACTAATTTGATCGGGCACGAGTTTTAAGAAAGATAGTAGAAATTGAGTGAAAAATGTTAGTGGAAGGTGTATCCTAATTTTATATTTGTATTGAAATGTGAGTGAAATAAAGTTTATGCAATGTAAGGTCCGCTACCAAAAGTAGTAAAAAAATAAATGAGACATTCATTGGTGGACAAATAAAAATTGCAAAATAAGACACTTATTTGTCAACGGAGGAAGTATAAAACTTTCCATGCCTAAATAGTCCAATCAACTACTCCATCCGTCCACGAAAAATAGATCACATTTGTCATTTTTAGGAAGAGACGGAAATGAAAATAAGTGACTAATTTTCAGGGACGGAGGAAGTATTACTAATTAAAATTTTAAACTCAATTGTTTTTTTATGTAATTCGAATAGCCCATATAACAAAATAGCCCGAAGACAAGTCATGCTTAGAGTGTCCACTATGGGGGCGGCGCGCCGGCCGCCCCGTCCCGCCGGATTATAGTGTGGAGGACGTCCGCCCCGAGGCGGACAAATTTTCCGGGGCGGACGAGGCTTCGGCGAGAAATGTGCGAGGACGCGCCGGCCGCCCCCTTCGAATATTTTTTTAAAAAAAATTCGACATTTTTAGAGGGAGAGGGGGATTGGAGAAGGAAGAAGGAAGAAGGAAGGAGCCGTTTCGATTTTTTTTAAAATTAAAATGAAAATTGGTTGTAAAATTTTGGAGCTATTGAAAGTGTCCGCCTATAGTGATGGAAACTTTTTTTTAGGGCGCGGACAAAAAAACTAAGGTTGTAGGCAAAAAAGGGGCGAGGTTATTGTCCGTCTTATAGTGGATACTCTACCCGTTACATCCGTATTAATGCCTTGTAGCGTTCGATATACTCACAATTATGCACAGTATTCCTTCCTAATTTGAAACTAAAAAGGTTAAATCTTGAACAGCCACTCTCTCGCTTTCTACTTCAATTTTCATCAATTACGCAATGGCGACCGAAATCCTCCAAATCGGAGACGTCGACGTCGACGACGACGAACTCACCATCCTTTACTCGACGCCGCCGTCGTTAATCAAGTCCGGCGCAACGAAATCGGACGCAATCTCCGTCGAAACCTACCGCCCCACTTCCAAAATCATAATTGACCTCGACGACGTCGTCGAAGTCCCGGCCTCCTCCTTCACCAAGCGCAATAAGAGCCGCTTCTACAGAGGCGAATCGTCCAACTCCAAGCCCCGCCGCCTCTCCTTCTCCTGCGAAATCTGCGCCTGCGAGAAGCCGATCAGCGACTCGTTCCGCATCCTCGGCTGCGACCACTCCTACTGCACGCAATGCGTCTCCAATTACGTCGCGGCGCGCCTGCAGGAAAGCATCACGTCGATCGGCTGCCCCGTCCCCGGGTGCGCGGGATTCCTGGAGCCGCAGCACTGCCGCACGATTCTGCCGCGGGAGGTCTTCGATCGGTGGGGAGACGCGCTGTGCGAGGCCCTGATTTTGGGGGCGGAGAGGTTTTATTGTCCGTACAAGGAGTGCTCGGCTCTGCTAATTAACGATGGGAGTGAGAATGTAGTGCAATCGGAGTGCCCTGAGTGCCGGCGGTTATTCTGTGCGCCGTGCAAGGCGGCGTGGCACGACGGAATTGAATGCGGTGAGTTTCAGAGGCTGAAGAAGGATGAGAGAAGCAATGAGGATTTGAAGCTTATGAAACTTGCAAAGGATAGTAAGTGGATTCGGTGCCCTAGCTGCCGAATTTATGTCTCCAAGTCTGAAGGTTGCTTATACATGCGATGCAGGTTTGTTCCCCTTTTTTTTTACTCCGATTTAAGAAATTGTTTGAAAAAGTTATGTGAAATGTAATCTCATTTTCCAATACTATTATTATTATTATTATATAATTATGGAATTAGGTCTCCGCTGCTGAATGGTGGATAGTCAATGTCAAAACGTGCCCGAAATGGGCCATACTTTTTTTTTTTTTTTTTTTATTTCAGCTTAGGAAGTCGCGCATGCGTGTTAAGTATGGTATAATTGATAGATTCTCAAGATTGCTATGTTGTAGTGCGGGTTTATACAAGTCTTGAAATCAGTAGTAACAAATACTCCATATAATTGTTATGTAGGTGCTATGGTAGATTGGTGATGTTATGTTTTTGTCGATAGGTGTGGAATGACTTTTTGTTACAACTGTGGAGCTAAGATGGATGTACATCTTCACTACTGCACAAAATGCAAGCACTGAGATTGGTTGATTTGGTTTTGATTAGTAAGTAAGTAGTAAGCCTATTTCTTTTTTATAGGCAATGTGATGTGCATATTTTCATGGGTGGAGGCTTGGGCTCTGTGTTAAAGACATGAGACCATATTTTGCTTTTCAGTAAATTTTCATTATTCTAGTTTAGCTTCCATGGCTAATGATATGGTTGCCATCAATACCATAATCCACATCAAAATATTTCTTTATTTACGAATCTTTTGCTTTTAGCACTTTCGATTTCCTTATTCTGCTATTGAGGTGTTGCTGACTCAAGAACATGTCTAGTGCTATCGACCTTGCCAATTCAAAGAAAGAGAAAGGAGAAAAAATTGTATTTTCATTTTATCTTTATTTTTACTATCCAACTCGTCTTGTAATGAAAATTTAACTACTCAAAATGTCATTACATTTCTATGATGTCTCATAATTCCATTTCCCGCAAACTTCAATGATTGAAATAAACTTGGAACAAAATGAAACAATATTCGTAAAAAATTTAAAGGTTGGGTCAAAATACTAATCACACTCAGGTTGGATAAGTCAACTATATGATATCAAAAATTTATAATCCCCAAAAAGAATCATGACATTACTATAACACAACTATAAATGTGACAGAATGTTACAAAATCTCCATGCACAGGAATGGACTTACTCGATACTTCTCCGAATTAATAACATAACTATAAATGTAATATTGCAGTTGAATATTTCTAAAAATGTATAAATTCCAGGTTTCAAAAATCGATAACTCGAGTACATTCTGCGTTACATAAGATCGTCGAGTTGAGCCTGCAAGTCATGTATTGAAACCATATTAACATTTTGCATGTCTTCAGGAGAATACTCAGCCTTGAGCAAATTTAGCACTTGAGTATGCGCTTCGACAATATTGGTCCTGTAAATTGGAGGCAACAACAACTTTCATAAAGCTTGAAAATGAGGATGACTCGTACACACTCTTGAAATGTGAGGAAGAGTATCTCTACCTGATTGGTTTGAAAAGTATAGAGCGTGTGGTGGGGTTCTGGAGATAAAGCTTCATTTTACCCGCAACTCCTGGCAGCTCTTGTTTAATAGAAGATCCAACCTGTTTTTAAGAGAATCCAGTATGTATGTACCCAACAGAGCACATTGTGTTATAGACCTTTAACAAAATTAAACACGTCGTTGCTTTCAAAGCAGTGAAGTTGCATATATACCTTCTGAACTAGTTCGGATATTTTCTCTGGAGTTGCAAAAGCCTGATCTTTGAGTGGCTTACTAATGGCAGACTCCGGTTTGTGACTGCCCGAGGATAGTGCAACTTTGACTGCAGTGACCTTCAGGGATAAATGATACAGTGTTAGGACTATGTCAGAATTTTGTACAGTGGAATTGTATTGTATACAGAATGGGCCAAAAATGGGAAAATCCATCTATGTAAGAGAGATTATTATGCCTAAAGCAAGTTCTTTTCCAAAACATGCAGAGAATTGAATCCCTGCCATACCATATTATCTAGTATTTCTCTCTCTCTCTCACTCTCCAATGAAAAGATTTCAGAATCAGCACAGCTCTAAGTTACCATCACTATATTTTCAGAAATCAGCCATTTAACTGTTCATGTAAGCTCAAAACAAAATATGACTAAGTTTACTGATTAATAGTATTAGAAACAAAAAGATTCAATATGCAAAAACCTTGGTGACAAAAGACAACATAGGGTCCACAACCAGCTTGGTCACCGACATAATAAACTCCTCACAAGTAGCTTTGAGGTTTTTCTCCAATTCCTGTATGTGAAGCAAAATAAAACTCTATTTAAATGGTGAAAAACTTTTTCGCACAAACTGCCTGATTTCTGTTTCTAATGTATAATGAACAATTCATACTACTAATCGGTATAATTTAGCAGAAATTAAAATGAAATACATGGTGTCAGAATTTTTATTTACCAAATCTAGACAGATGGAACATATGAGAAATCATCTATATCAACTAAAGAGTGGTGGTGAATGAGAGTACAAAATTTTAACAAATTTTAGTTTACCTTCTTGGCATCTATTTGACTTTCCAAAACTCGGGGAGAGAGAGTTCTGGCCAGGGACGTCGACCTTGACCAGTCAAATAGCGAGGCCTGACCCCTAAGAATCCGTCTCAAATGCTCCTAGAAAATGAATTGAAGAAGGTGACCATTCCACCGCAAAGTAAAATATAAACCAATCTTTGCAGTCGCATACTAATCACTGAATAATGTGAACATTGAGATTCCTTCTATCATGTACCATGGCAGATGCCAACATCCTTCAAAGTTCAAATTAAGGTAGTGCATATCTCCTGATTTCAGACAATTTCTGAATTGCCTATTCGGAAAGACTTTTATGATAAAACACTCTAACAATCTTTCCAATTTTATCAAAGTTTTAAGACTAACTTAAACAAATTCTTTTAACATTTGAAAGAGTTATTATTGATCTTTTTAAGCAGATCCAAGTTCAGCAGACCACAGCAGCCACTAGTCTTTTTTTCCATACAGATGTGATTTCTCAATACATGTACCGGGTTGACAAATTAGAACACAGGTGATAAAAACTCATGATTTGAACTTATCATGAAACTACATAAATGTATTTTCAGAGAAGAACTAAATTACAAGTGTTAGAGAAGTATTAATGCAAGACTAATGTGCCTGCAGAATAAGTATAATCAACAGAGAAATCATAAATGGTCAATGTGCAAAAACACAGGCTTTATCCATGTTAAAAGAGTCACATATAGATAAAACAGAGAAAACAAAACAATCTCCAATGCAGATCAGCTTATACCATCTGTTTCTATATGTTATAAAACAACCAGCATCAGTAGGAATCAGTACCAGCAAATGAGAGAAGTCAAGCTCCTTGTGTGTGACTGAGAATTCAATATCAAATGGGGCAATCTGCAAACAGAATACGAGTATAAGATAATAATGAATTAAACTACAATCACCATTCTAGTCACAATCAAACATAAATTACTACCTGCTCTCTAAGTATAAGAAGATACTTTATGAGGAATAATTGCCCATCCATTGTAGATGACCTTTTTGCAATTTGTTTGCTAGCTTTCTGCCAGATCAGATATAGAAACTTAAGTTAAACACATCTATTAATGATGAGTAGAAGTGCCTAAAAGTTCCACACCAAGTAATTTTTCATAGATAAATCTCAATTTAGTCGTGCATGAGATGCTTCTTGTAGAAAATCTTAAAAGTGAGGTCTTCTCCTTGAACCACGCACCTGAATGGATGATGCACAGACTTCTACAGCTTCCTGGTATAAATAAACAGATAAATAAAAAGTGAAAGAAGTGAACAGATAAATAAAAAGTGAAAGAAGTGAGTAGCCAGAAAATTTTATCTCTAACTGTCTGGAAGATAGGCAAGAACTAATACCTGTGCCAAACCAGTAAAAACTGCTGGTTCTAAGCATCTGTATAGTTTGGACAGACAAGATATAGTTTTCTCAAGCGGAGGGTACCAAGTTCTTGAAACATCTGAGCTTTGAGCACTCTGCAGACAAGAGGAACATATTACTAATCTCTGATTCTTTGACAGATGCATGGTATATAAGAAAAGCAAGCTAAATGAGCTAGAAAAAAGGAAAAGGAATGGTTGGCATCCATGTTTGAAATGCTAAACACACTAACCGAGCAAATTAGAGACCAAGAGTCAAATAAAGGTTCGCATTCTCAAAATAATAGAACACACGGTAACCGAACCATGAGAAAGGTTGAGTAGAAGCTAGTGAAGTCAACAAAAGGAATGAGAATAAATAATAACAAGTAATTAAATACTTACAGATGATGTTTCTGACTTTGTCTCGGCTGATTGCTCCAACTTAGCAGGATAATCCAGGTCTTCATCCGTAGGAAGGTAGTTTGCAATCTAAATGGCAAACATACATGTTACTTTGATCGAAGTGGTAATTACTGTAGCAGAATATCTTAAATGTTAAGGTTATTTCTACTTGTATCGGTCAATCTTTCTTTCATCTAGAAAAGGATGGTCATTTTCACTTTAAAATTTAATTTACGTCCTATATTCTGACATAGCTACTTTTAACATTTTACCCACTCCACTTCTTCCTGTTCTTGCATCCCAGTACTAAAGTACTCAAATTAGCAACAAAAACTTTCTATTTAAGACCTTCAACAGTTCAACCAAATGGGTCAAATCTCAAAACTGAAAATCTTAAGCAAGCTTTATTTGTTCTCAATGAGTGCTGCAAAGTGACTTAGCTCACCAGCATGAAATTCCACTGTAGGATGCTTTTGCTTACATAGTACATACATAAGGAAAACTATCCCAATAATTTAATGAATCAAAGCTCGTCAGAAACTAAATGTCTCAACTAGGATATACAGAGATATTAACCACTTATTATACTTCAAACAAAAAAAGTTATGTTCTCTTTGAATTTCTTAAGAAAGAGACATAAGTTGTTTGTGTCCCCTTTAAACTTGATTCACTATACCCTCGTTTTTCTCCATACAATAACAGAATTGTGAACAGAATATAAAAGAATGTATATCCAAAAATATTAGAAAATGAAAGTAAATGTGTAGAACATGATAATAAGATATGGATCATCCAGTCCGATTAATTCTTAGGATGCAGTAGTTACCTCATCATGGATGTGGGTTCTAGCACGAAAAGTCAAACGCTCATGAACATCTGCCAAAATCCTCTCCAGTGTTGGTCGTAATCCTGCTAGCGATTTACCTCGTCTACTTACTTGTTCAGCTAAGACTTCAACTTTGAGTATGTCCACAAGTTCGCAAAGAATATCAAGGTTTGCTTCATGAATGAGTTTTGGACGTAAAGTATCATATAAGTAAGTACACCTGTCAAATAAATATTAGAAAAGAGACAAGTGTAATGACATGCTACTGTGATTGGTGCATCTATGGCCAGCAAAGATCAGATAAGGATTATGTTTATCCACATGGAAGATGGTGAGAATTATGTACAGTAGATGTGGATATTTTACAGTACAGATATATGAAAACTTGTTTTCTGTTTAACTCGCGAATGAATAAAATATATGACTAATTGAAATACATTAAGGTTCAAGGACTTACAGTGGATCTATTAGAGGAGCCAAACTTGAAACATCCTCCGATGATGAAGGGAAGAAATGATCAAAAAGCTGATGCTCAAGTTGACATACCTGCAGTTCCATTTCTCTTCATAATCATTGAGCCATAATATGAAATATCTGACATAATGCGTTATGATGAAAACTATTCCAAGGAACAATCATCACATATAGAACAAGCAACAGATTCCACTGTACAAGCACAAACCAATCAATGATATTTTGCATTTTTTATTTTCAAAGAATGAAAAAACTCAGAAATGTGACTGTTTTGAAATAAAATCTACATTTTCAAAAGAAGTCATTTGGTCGCCATCTTCAGCTTTGATTTGCTGAGAATGTGATTAATCAGCAGCAATGAATCCTAATAAATTTCAGTAGGACAACATGTTTCTTTGACCATAAATGCCACATGCAAACTCAACCACAGATAACCAGCTTTTTTATGCAACATTTCCTTGTGTTCTTTATTATAGTCACAGATAAAGTTGTGAACCCAGTTTGAACTTTGAAAAGGTTCCCAATAAAACAAAATTACTCTGTTCTTATTTTTAGGTATTGTCATCCTATATCAAGCTTCAATAAAACAGTGCACAGCAGAAAACATGTTCCTATATGGCCTGAAACTGTAAAACCTTGAGTCATGGCAGATCGACTAGTAAGTGAGGTCAAATATCATTATCAAGCCCCAAATGTCATAACTTAAAAATTAAATACAAGAAAACAAGGAAGTTTTATGTTCAATCCCACATATTGAAACTACCATCCAACTTCAACAAAGATTTCTAATTACCGCCCAACTTCCACAAGTTCTCTGAAACAAAACAAACCAGTACAAGTTTATAACTAAGTTATGAAACCAACCTGCATGAGGTATGCACAACCAGATCTAGTCAATGATGGCAAAGCTTCTTTTTTTGCAAATTCAGAGATTCGTTGCTGAACAATGCCCCGAACCTGGAGCCACCAAAAAAAATGGAAACAATAAAAATCTTGTATAATAAAGAGGAAGAAGAGTGATATAGAAAAATAATTAACTAGAGTGGATTGATGGCCAGGAACAAGGATCTGATTCCACTCACCAGTAAGAGCCTTTGTTCACAATAAATCTTGTGGCATTCCATGAGCATCTGGACATATTCCTTTCTTGGTTTTCTACTTTCAATTTCCTCCAATACTGGCTTAAGCTGAAATTTTCACTTCTTTTAGCCTTTGAAATTAATACCATCCTAACATTTTTTGCAATTAATACAAGTACAGAAAAGTGTCCAAATGAAAAAAAGGCATGACAGTCTACATTCCTAACCTCATTTGCTGCCGCTTTGAACCGAACATATATTATAGACGCCTCCACACCCTCAGAGACAGATGCTTTGTCACCAGAGCTGCTTTTGATTGCAGCCTGGACCTACAGTGAACAATAAAATTGTAATGGATACATCCATTGTCCACGTTACAGACCTAGAAACACCAAAACCAAAGCAATGCGCTGAAAGTTTACCTGAGCAGAAGTGTTTTTTAGAATAGAGAGTACGTGAGAACGAATCATCCCTAGAGCACGAGACTGTAAAGTTCAGAAAACAGTTGCATATATTAGAGGCTAGAAGTCCACATAAAGCGTAGTGAAGGACAGAACTAGCTATCCCATATAACAGTTTCCCTTGTGCTGCACTAGATGTTAAACATACCTGGAGTTGTCGAAACTTGACTAAGTAAACATTGCACTCGGCATACTGTGGGTTGTTTTCAACATACCTACACATCAACAAAGTATTTTATAATTGAATAAAAAAATGGGGTACCAATAATAAAATTCAACATAGTAGCAGCTCTGTTGAACTCCAGCATTATTTAGTTCAGTCCTATTTTTTCAGAATCTTCATATTTCAGTATTCATATGTCATATGACCACATTATGCATAGAGTGATATTTAACTCAATTGGCAAATCTGACCTGTGTGATATATAATATAGTACCAACAGCAATAAATAAGTTTGCTGAATTAATAATCACTTACGATATGCAGTCGTCAAGTCTTTTGAGCAAAGGGAGGAAATTCTCATGTGCTACATTCATGCTTGGTGCATAGAAACTGGTTGCAACCTGCGTAGAGGTGGCATTGCCAATCCGGAAAAATAAGTCTCTCATGTTCCATGTTTGCAGACTTATGTAAGCAGACATGGCTAAGGTAAAAAATACTCAATGTGATGACTAAAGCAAAGGCAAACTAGGAAGGATATGATCAAATGTATTTTAGCTACTCATAACGATTGGGTGTATAGCTCCACTTTCAGGTGTAACGGGAACTTCTAAAAAAAATTCATCAAGGAAGGGATGAAGGTTTTGGCTCATAATGGATTACCCACAGGAAACTGTTCATGGCAAGGTAACCCCATATTTATTTATCTAAACAAGGATGGTGGTCCATTAGTATATGCCTATATGGATCAATCTCACAAATGATTTCAACCTGAAGTTTAAGATCACAAACTCCGTACTTGGCTTATATCAATCTCTCACCCACTCGTAATGAAACATCACTGTAAACTAAGGCCAAACATATGTCAAACTACATTAACATGAAAGACTCAGGAAAAATAAAATAACCATTGAAATGATGGTAAATAAACAGACAATTCATATTTGTGGCCTATACTGGAGGAGAGCAGGAATTTTTTATTTTCTGTAGAACCCGCAGAGTAAATATGTTGTAGACAGTCTTACAGACAAAAACTGGGTCTGGTAGGTTCACAAATACTCCATCCGTCCCACAAGAATATGCACTATTTCCTTTTTAGTCCGTCCCACAAGAATATGCACTTTCCAATTTTGAAACTTTTTTCCCTCTATTGAGGTGGGACCCATTCTACACTAACAATACTTTAATTACTTTTTCTCTCTACCTCTCACTTACTTTACTAATTTTACATTAAAACCCGTGCCGAACGACGGAGGGAGTAATTCATAAAGTTGGGTTGAGAGTGATGAATGATCAAAACACTAAATATCAAATGGGATGTTAGTCCGCTCAACAGAAAGACCAGTTTCTGATTATACACATGGAAACTTAAACAAGTAATACTCCCTCCGTCCCACCTAAGGAGAGATGAATAAGAAATTGTGTTGAAAAGTAGGAGAGATGAATAAAGTAGAAAAGATAAAGAGAGTAAAATACTTGATGGAATAAAGTAAGAATGATTGAATGTTTTATTTTTTGTCAAATAAGGAAATGACTCAACATAGTTGGGACATCCCAAAAAGGAATACGACTCAACTTAGTTGGGACGGAGGGAGTACCTATTAAATATAATGTGAGATGAAGACTTCAGTGATGCAGGACAGAGAACCATAAGATCTCATGATTCGTGCATGCTTCAAAGATTTGGTAATACTATGGTTAATGGCAGAATTAGGAAAGTTAAATTGATTTAATGTTTTATTATATAGAATTACACTCCCTCTATCTCACTCTAAGTGACACATTTCTTAATATAGAAACATCAATCTCTCTACTTTTTCTCTCTCCTAATTTATTATCCGTCCACTTAACTCACAAAACAATCCTACATAAAATCCTGTGCCGAATTAGAAATGCTCCAATTAGAGTGGGATGGCGGGAGTAACTGATTAAAATTCCAATCACAAGTTTCTAAGTGAACTATAGGTGAGTGAAACAATAGATACTCCCTCCGTCCGCCATTAGGAGTCCCATTTATGGACGGCACGGGTTTTAAGAAATGTTAAGAAAAGTTGGTGAAAAAAAGTTAGTGGAATAGGGGTCCCACTTGCATATATTAGTTTTAAATGAAATGTGAGTGAAATGAGTTAGTGGAAGGTGAAACTCTATTACCATTTATGGTAAAAGTGAACCGGGACTCCTATTCGCGGACGGACTAAAATGGAAAAACGGGACTCCTATTCGCGGACGGAGGGAGTACAAAATTATAAGCTAAGAGAATATTCGTCAGTTCTGCAGCTCTTTCCTTACTTCCATACAATCTCAATTTTAGAAATTTTTTCATTAGGGACAAGTCATCCCCAAAGAAGTAGTAACATTAAGGATTCTAGCTACATCTGCAACATTGTTCTAGATTTTACACAAACAAATAAACTCTAAACTAAACACTGCCCTACACCAGCACTAAGGATTCTTCGTAGTCCTAATAAGACTGCCAATTCATTTCAAGACAGAGTGAGTCAGTGAATAATAGTAAACTAGAATGAAATCCATAATTTACTATGATAGTAAGCACAAACTGCAGGATTTTCCTATCTGGAGTGCAAGAATAAGGATAATGTCAAGGACTGTAACAGTAATAACAGATCATGCTTATTGAACATGTTCATTTTTCCAGGAAAATAAATAGGAGTTTAGAATAGCTGAACATGCATGTCAAAGATCATAAATCGATCCTAATTAAATTCAAACCATACATTTTCCAGCTCATCGAAGTAGTTGAGTTTAGCACGAAGTGATTCAGCAAACTCGATCAGCCTTTGCTTCTCTACTACCTGCAACATGAGTGACAAATAAACATTACAATTTATAATTATACTTCCAAGTTTTAACTAGTCACCAAGCCCATTTCTTTATTTGATTTATCACCCTTTTAATCAATTATTTTACATGGATCAGGTAGCTAGAACTAGCATAGAGCCTGCTGGATAAAATTGATGGATGGAATTCCATAAACCTTAAAATGTTATACCTCCAAATCTTAACTACCCAAAGACACTGTTTCACTAGATCTGAGATAAACAATAATTAGAAAAGTACCAGCCGGTCACATGCATCATGTAGAGTTTTTGTCTTTGTTGCAACAGCTTGATGCTGCAGTTGTAGTTCATTAAATAATTCAAGTGTTTCATCCACCTGTATCAAGTCATCCAAGCAATCATTAGTTGATAACTGAGTTTAAACATTAAGATAGAACTTAAACACACTACGACAATAAGAAAATAGCATATTGCCTGATTGAGTATGGTGTCACATGTCTGTATTCGCTCTGTTAGAGTCCTCACATAATGTTGATATTTCTCTTCTGTCTAAAGAAAGAAATGAGCACATTAATTGCAACAAAAAGAACTTTCAACCAAGGGATTCACAAAAACAGTAGAAAACTAAGGTAACCTCTGATTTCATAGCTGCTTCCAGATCAGCAAACCATTTGTAGAACTGCAAGAAAGAAAATTGAACCAAAAACTAAAGTAATTCATATATAATCTTCAATGACAAAAAAATGATACAAATGTACAAGCCATCCTTAATGTTCATAATAATCTAATTATAAAATAAAATTCCAACATAAGTCCCCAAATTCTTTAGGTCCAACTGGAAAAATGGAGAAGGTGCTGGAACCATCCCACAAAAAATTTCTCATTTTCTTTTCCATTAATCTTGTGATACCTCTAAACACACAAAATGTCAGAGACAAAAAAGAATTAAATCTGAAAATTTTAATATGGTTGTTAGGTTTACCCGTAATATTTTGAACATTTTAAGGCACGAGTTACAAATTTTTGTATCATGTAGATCATGCAATCAGATAGAACTCTAAAATTTTAGTAAAAACAACAAGGACTGTGTGAATTACCTCATTCGTATTGACCAAAACTGCATCAATGACACCTGAATCTTCTGCAGTGTTGTGCTTTGTTTTAATAGTTAGACCATTTTCCAGTCCAGCTACTTTATCTTGTGCCTTGTGATCCCCAATAAAAAAATAAACAGACAATTCCATTCATTCGAAATCTAATAGTGAAATTTAGACAACTACAATCTATTGACGAAAGCCCTACCAAATTTGGAGGAAATGGTCGTTCAGCAACAGCATGGGAAAGTGCAACAATTGCTGCCTGCTGTTGCTCTGTCAATGGAGCATTCTAATGCATTAAGAAAGTACAGCAGAGTTAGCAACAATTGAGAAACTTCGCACTTTATCAGAAATCATATTCTCAAGAGGCCACATATGACCAAGACATACATGTACATCATATCAGATAAAAAGTAACTTGAATCAGATCCTTACGTAGTGTTCAAAGGATAACTGCACTAAATTAGGTCAATTACATCAACTCGAATCGAAAAACTCACAAATAACTCAATTTGATTATGACTTCCAGACAAGCAATTTTAATTCTGAAGCAGCATCTGATCTATCAACACACAACAGCTTTAAAATTGACCAATTAAATAGTAGGAGTACTAAGCATAAGAGATCAGAAATCGATGTGAAGAGAGGGAAAAGGCAGCAACCTGTTCCCAGGTGGAGGCGAAGTTGTAGCCTTTGGAGATTGCACCGGATTTAGCGAGACCAGCCATCCCCGCGCCCACCGGCGGGGCTGCAGCCATTTTCAATGTTCAAGCGGAAATCTCGTACCCGATTACCAACTACAGGACCATGAAATGCGTAGTAGAATGAGATTGGGCAGGATTTCGCGATGTGGAACAATATGATGCATGGAAATGAGATTTGTAGAATACAAACCGAAGACGAACTGAATAAAAGCCGAAGACGAACTGAAATAGAATAAAAGCCGAGATTAATAGAATAAAAGCCGAGGACGAGCTGAAACAGAATAAAAGCCGAAGACGAGCTGAAAGCCGAAGACGAGCTGAAATAACAAGTAAAGGCCGAAGACGAGCTGTCATGACATGTGTGCACTCGAGGGAAGCGGAGAGAAGATTGACACGTGGCATGAAGATTAGTTAGGAATGAGTTAGTTATAACTGCCAATTCAAGTTAGTTAGCTAGCTCATAGCTTTATAATCTGTAACTTCTCCAATTTGTAGGTCATCATCGAAATTAATGCAAAACACTACTTCTTCTTCATCCTACTCTCCTTCTCGAGGTTCTGATACCACTTGGCTAGAAACTCTGGGTGACATTCAGTGGAATTTCAAAAACTTAACCATGGAATTCACATTGAATGGAAGAAGACATGGGCTGAGAGGGGGGCATAATGAACAACGGGTACAAGCTGCTTCAGAAAAAGCTATGAACAAAATTCTGAGTCAGAGTGATGGAGTCCAGTTATGCTGCATACAGATGAATAATGAAGGCCATTCTGAGCTGTTTGCTGTGCAAAGTAATGAAGTACAACAGCAAAACCCTAAAGCTATTCAATCATTCTTAGATGAGCATCACTCTGTTTTTGCAGAACCAACCACACTGCCTCCTATGAGATCTCATAACCATAAGATATCCTTAGTCCCTGATGCGTCCCCAGTAAACTCCAGACCATATAGACACTCGGCCATCCAGAAGAATATTATTGAAAAGCAAGTAGCTGACCTATTGAAGCAAGGTTTCATTCAACATAGCTCCAGTCCCTTCTCCTCCCCAGTAGTGCTGGTAAAGAAAAAAGATGGCACATGGAGAATGTGTGTGGACTACAGGAGGCTCAACAAGCTCACTATTAAAGATAAGTACCCCATTCCTCTCATTGATGAATTATTAGAAGAACTTAGAGGAGCTACAATATTCTCAAAAATCGATTTAAGAGCTGGGTATCACCAGATTAGAATGGAGACTCAAGACATCCCTAAAACTGCCTTTAAGACACATGATGGACACTATGAATTTGCTGTCATGCCTTTTGGTCTCACAAATGCCCCAGCTACTTTTCAGAGCTTGATGAATGACATATTTAGACCATTTTTGAGGCAATTTGTGCTGGTCTTCTTCGATGATATCTTAGTCTATAGCAGAGACTTGGATTCTCATCTGCAACAGCTTCAGTTAGTCTTCCAAAAGTTGCATGAGAACTCCTTATTTGCTAAAGCTAGCAAATGTGAGTTTGCCAAACCCCAGATAGAATATTTGGGGCATATAATTTCTAAAGAAGGAGTCTCTACTGATCCAAAAAAGGTCCAAGCTATGCAAGAATGGCCTACTCCTACAGATGTCTCTAAATTAAGGGGTTTCCTTGGTTTAACTGGATATTACAGGAAGTTTGTGAGGAATTATGGCATCATATGTAAACCCTTGACGGATCTCCTACGCAAAGATGCATTTCACTGGGATGCAACTGCTGATAAGGCTTTTCTAGCATTAAAACAAGCCATGGTCTCTCCACCAGTGTTGGCCCTCCCTGATTTCTCTAAACCATTTGTGATAGAAACTGATGCTTGTAGCTACGGTATTGGTGCAGTACTCATGCAAGATAAACATCCCATTGCTTTCATAAGCAAGGCACTCTCACCAAGAAATAGAGGCCTCTCTGTCTATGATAAAGAACTCTTAGCTATTGTGTTTGCTGTGACTTACTGGAGTCACTACCTGAGTCTAATGCCTTTTGAAGTTAGAACGGATCATAAGACATTGAGCCATCTGATGCGGCAGAAGCTAACTACCCCGGGTCAGCTCAATTGGCTCTCTAAACTCATGGCTTTTGATTTTGAAATCACCTACAAGAAAGGTGCAGAAAATGTGGTGGCTGATGCATTATCTAGGGTGCATTCCTCTGAAATTTTGTGTATGGCTATCACTACAGTGGATACTGATATCTACCCTATGATCAAAACCTTATGGGAAACTGATCCAGCTTTACAACTCCTCATTAAAGAAATGCAGCTAAATCCTACATCAGCTTCAAAATACTCTTGGGTAGGAGGCCAACTACGAAGGAAAGGGCGTTTGGTGGTAGGCAATGATGAGGTTCTCCGCTTAAAAATCATCAACCTATTCCATAACTCAAGCAGTGGCGGACACTCTGGAGTCCTTGCTACATATAAAAGACTATCTTCTCTGTTCTATTGGTCTAATATGGAGAAACAAATCAGAAATTTCATCCGGGAGTGTGATATATGCCAACGTTTCAAGTATGATAACAGTGCTTCTCCAGGGTTGCTACAACCACTACCCATTCCTGAAGCAGCATGGTCACAAGTCAGCCTCGACTTCATTGAAGGCCTCCCTCTATCTCAAGGGAAATCAACTATACTTGTAGTGGTAGATCGGCTAACCAAATATGCTCATTTTATGCCACTCACTCACCCATATTCAGCTCTATCCGTAGCTCAAGCCTTCCTTGATCAGGTGTTCAAGCTCCATGGTCTTCCCACCATTCTCATCAGTGATAGAGATAAAGTTTTCCTCAGCCAATTCTGGTCTGATTTCTTTAAATTGCAGGGTGTGGAACTCCATATGTCTACAGCCTACCACCCTCAATCCGACGGCCAAACCGAAGTAGTAAATCGATGTCTTGAAACTTATTTGAGATGTATGTGTGGAGATCAACCGACACACTGGAGTAAATGGTTAAGTCTAGCCGAGTTCTGGTACAACACCTCCTTCCACTCAGCTATTGAGAGCACTCCCTTTGAAGCTTTATACGGATATCCACCTCCACTCCACATTCCCTATTTCAGGGGTGATTCAACGGTACATGATGTGAATGAGAGCCTTTTAGCCAGAGAAGCTATGATGGAGGTGCTTAAATTTCACTTGACCCGAGCCCAACGTCGCATGAAACAGCAGCACGATAAACACAGATCAGACCGACGTTTTGCTATTGGAGATTGGGTATATTTGAAGCTCCAACCCTATCGTCAAAACACCTTGCGCGATAGACAATTCCATAAACTTAGTCCTCGCTTCTTTGGACCCTTCAAGATCGTCGACAAGTTTGGTGAAGTGGCTTATAAACTAGCTTTACCGGCTGATGCAAAGATTCACCCTGTTTTTCATGTATCTCAATTAAAGAAGAAAGCAGGTCCTTTATCTCAACTCCACGGCACGCTCCCAGCCGTGGGTAACTCCACCTTTCTCGAACCAGTACAAATCCTTGAGCGACGCCTGGTTAAACGGGGTAACAAACCAGCAACGCAAGTCCTAATCCATTGGGCCAACTCTTTCCCGGAGGATGCTACATGGGAATTTCTTCATGATATCCAAGAACGCTTTCCGCATTTTCAACCTTGAGGACAAGGTTAATTGAAGGGGGGGAGATTTGATGCATGGAAATGAGATTTGTAGAATACAAACCGAAGACGAACTGAATAAAAGCCGAAGACGAACTGAAATAGAATAAAAGCCGAGATTAATAGAATAAAAGCCGAGGACGAGCTGAAACAGAATAAAAGCCGAAGACGAGCTGAAAGCCGAAGACGAGCTGAAATAACAAGTAAAGGCCGAAGACGAGCTGTCATGACATGTGTGCACTCGAGGGAAGCGGAGAGAAGATTGACACGTGGCATGAAGATTAGTTAGGAATGAGTTAGTTATAACTGCCAATTCAAGTTAGTTAGCTAGCTCATAGCTTTATAATCTGTAACTTCTCCAATTTGTAGGTCATCATCGAAATTAATGCAAAACACTACTTCTTCTTCATCCTACTCTCCTTCTCGAGGTTCTGTACAAGTAGGTGCAATTCCGGTCACTATTCCGATCATCGGTGACCCCAATTCCGCACCAAGTGGTATCAGTTGTCAAGTTCGATCACCAGCGATGGTCGAAACACGTTCTGGCGACATGCGTCGCTGGGAAGAGATGCTGACGGCCGCTTTGGCCGAATTCTCGACAAAAATCTCGGAATCCGATCGTCGACGTGGAGAACTCGACGCAATTCGAGACAATGCTGATCAGACGCGCGATACGTCGATGAAGGAACTACGCGAAGCAATCCTTGCTCTGCAACTTCAACATACTGAGATTATCAATCGATTCGTGCCAAATTCTAATGCATCTACTGGAAATCAATTTGGAGGTGGCATTCCTCATACTCAATTCGCCGGGAATGGCCTCCAACGTCAACCGTATTTTGCTACTCGCCAATCTAAGGTCGGCTTTCCAATTTTCTCTGGTGAGGACCTAGCCGGCTGGATTCTCAGATGTGATCATTTTTTTACGGTGGATCTAACCCCCGAGGAAACCAAAGTGCGATTAGCTGTGATTAATTTTGAAGGACGCGCATTGCAATGGTTTCAAAATTGGTCTAAGTACCAGGAACGAGCAATGGCTACACCTTGGCCACTATTCCTTCAAGCACTCGAAGGAAGATTTGGAGATCAGCTTCTCGGTGATCCAATGACAGAGTTACTCACCTTAAAACAAACAGGTTCCTTCTCTGACTATCATGACCATTTTGAACTACTCTTAGGCCGTGTCTCTATATCAGAATCCTATGCTGTTAGTCATTTTATCAACGGCTTGAAACCTTATGTGCAAAAAGCTGTACGCATGTTTATGCCGCAAACTCTTGTGCATGCCTATGCTTTAGCTCGCTTACAAGATATGTCTACACCTGTTAAAGAAGGAACAACTCAACCTAGTAGACGATTTAACACATATGAGGCTAAACCTGCACATACACATACCTCTGCTCCATTACTTCCCTACTCCTATCACACCTGTTTTAAATCTAGACGACTTCTTACTGAAGAGGAAATGGCTGACTTGAGAGCTAAGGGTTTATGTTATGGATGTAAGGAAAAATTTGAAAGGGGACACAGATGTGCAAGGAAACAAATCTACTTACTTGAGATAGATGATGAGTTGCAGGCTGTTAATGATGAATCTAAGTTCATTCCTGAAGAATTAGGTGAAGATGATAATCCATTAATCTCTATTCATGCTATACACGGCTCTGCTACTAGAGGCTTTCGTACCATGAGAGTCACTGGTCGAATTGGGAAGAAAGATCTGCACATCTTGATAGATTCGGGTAGTACTCATAACTTCCTTGATTTGCAAACAGCTAAGAAACTAGGATTGACACTCACTGGGGTGAATCCTGTATCAGTGGATGTAGCGGATGGTAATAGATTAGAATGTAAATGGCTGTGTAAAGGCTTAAAGTGGTCACTGAGGGGTACTACCTTTGTTACTGATGTACTTCTCTTACCATTGGGAAGTTGTGATATGGTTTTGGGAATCCAATGGCTAGAAACTCTGGGTGACATTCAGTGGAATTTCAAAAACTTAACCATGGAATTCACATTGAATGGAAGAAGACATGGGCTGAGAGGGGGGCATAATGAACAACGGGTACAAGCTGCTTCAGAAAAAGCTATGAACAAAATTCTGAGTCAGAGTGATGGAGTCCAGTTATGCTGCATACAGATGAATAATGAAGGCCATTCTGAGCTGTTTGCTGTGCAAAGTAATGAAGTACAACAGCAAAACCCTAAAGCTATTCAATCATTCTTAGATGAGCATCACTCTGTTTTTGCAGAACCAACCACACTGCCTCCTATGAGATCTCATAACCATAAGATATCCTTAGTCCCTGATGCGTCCCCAGTAAACTCCAGACCATATAGACACTCGGCCATCCAGAAGAATATTATTGAAAAGCAAGTAGCTGACCTATTGAAGCAAGGTTTCATTCAACATAGCTCCAGTCCCTTCTCCTCCCCAGTAGTGCTGGTAAAGAAAAAAGATGGCACATGGAGAATGTGTGTGGACTACAGGAGGCTCAACAAGCTCACTATTAAAGATAAGTACCCCATTCCTCTCATTGATGAATTATTAGAAGAACTTAGAGGAGCTACAATATTCTCAAAAATCGATTTAAGAGCTGGGTATCACCAGATTAGAATGGAGACTCAAGACATCCCTAAAACTGCCTTTAAGACACATGATGGACACTATGAATTTGCTGTCATGCCTTTTGGTCTCACAAATGCCCCAGCTACTTTTCAGAGCTTGATGAATGACATATTTAGACCATTTTTGAGGCAATTTGTGCTGGTCTTCTTCGATGATATCTTAGTCTATAGCAGAGACTTGGATTCTCATCTGCAACAGCTTCAGTTAGTCTTCCAAAAGTTGCATGAGAACTCCTTATTTGCTAAAGCTAGCAAATGTGAGTTTGCCAAACCCCAGATAGAATATTTGGGGCATATAATTTCTAAAGAAGGAGTCTCTACTGATCCAAAAAAGGTCCAAGCTATGCAAGAATGGCCTACTCCTACAGATGTCTCTAAATTAAGGGGTTTCCTTGGTTTAACTGGATATTACAGGAAGTTTGTGAGGAATTATGGCATCATATGTAAACCCTTGACGGATCTCCTACGCAAAGATGCATTTCACTGGGATGCAACTGCTGATAAGGCTTTTCTAGCATTAAAACAAGCCATGGTCTCTCCACCAGTGTTGGCCCTCCCTGATTTCTCTAAACCATTTGTGATAGAAACTGATGCTTGTAGCTACGGTATTGGTGCAGTACTCATGCAAGATAAACATCCCATTGCTTTCATAAGCAAGGCACTCTCACCAAGAAATAGAGGCCTCTCTGTCTATGATAAAGAACTCTTAGCTATTGTGTTTGCTGTGACTTACTGGAGTCACTACCTGAGTCTAATGCCTTTTGAAGTTAGAACGGATCATAAGACATTGAGCCATCTGATGCGGCAGAAGCTAACTACCCCGGGTCAGCTCAATTGGCTCTCTAAACTCATGGCTTTTGATTTTGAAATCACCTACAAGAAAGGTGCAGAAAATGTGGTGGCTGATGCATTATCTAGGGTGCATTCCTCTGAAATTTTGTGTATGGCTATCACTACAGTGGATACTGATATCTACCCTATGATCAAAACCTTATGGGAAACTGATCCAGCTTTACAACTCCTCATTAAAGAAATGCAGCTAAATCCTACATCAGCTTCAAAATACTCTTGGGTAGGAGGCCAACTACGAAGGAAAGGGCGTTTGGTGGTAGGCAATGATGAGGTTCTCCGCTTAAAAATCATCAACCTATTCCATAACTCAAGCAGTGGCGGACACTCTGGAGTCCTTGCTACATATAAAAGACTATCTTCTCTGTTCTATTGGTCTAATATGGAGAAACAAATCAGAAATTTCATCCGGGAGTGTGATATATGCCAACGTTTCAAGTATGATAACAGTGCTTCTCCAGGGTTGCTACAACCACTACCCATTCCTGAAGCAGCATGGTCACAAGTCAGCCTCGACTTCATTGAAGGCCTCCCTCTATCTCAAGGGAAATCAACTATACTTGTAGTGGTAGATCGGCTAACCAAATATGCTCATTTTATGCCACTCACTCACCCATATTCAGCTCTATCCGTAGCTCAAGCCTTCCTTGATCAGGTGTTCAAGCTCCATGGTCTTCCCACCATTCTCATCAGTGATAGAGATAAAGTTTTCCTCAGCCAATTCTGGTCTGATTTCTTTAAATTGCAGGGTGTGGAACTCCATATGTCTACAGCCTACCACCCTCAATCCGACGGCCAAACCGAAGTAGTAAATCGATGTCTTGAAACTTATTTGAGATGTATGTGTGGAGATCAACCGACACACTGGAGTAAATGGTTAAGTCTAGCCGAGTTCTGGTACAACACCTCCTTCCACTCAGCTATTGAGAGCACTCCCTTTGAAGCTTTATACGGATATCCACCTCCACTCCACATTCCCTATTTCAGGGGTGATTCAACGGTACATGATGTGAATGAGAGCCTTTTAGCCAGAGAAGCTATGATGGAGGTGCTTAAATTTCACTTGACCCGAGCCCAACGTCGCATGAAACAGCAGCACGATAAACACAGATCAGACCGACGTTTTGCTATTGGAGATTGGGTATATTTGAAGCTCCAACCCTATCGTCAAAACACCTTGCGCGATAGACAATTCCATAAACTTAGTCCTCGCTTCTTTGGACCCTTCAAGATCGTCGACAAGTTTGGTGAAGTGGCTTATAAACTAGCTTTACCGGCTGATGCAAAGATTCACCCTGTTTTTCATGTATCTCAATTAAAGAAGAAAGCAGGTCCTTTATCTCAACTCCACGGCACGCTCCCAGCCGTGGGTAACTCCACCTTTCTCGAACCAGTACAAATCCTTGAGCGACGCCTGGTTAAACGGGGTAACAAACCAGCAACGCAAGTCCTAATCCATTGGGCCAACTCTTTCCCGGAGGATGCTACATGGGAATTTCTTCATGATATCCAAGAACGCTTTCCGCATTTTCAACCTTGAGGACAAGGTTAATTGAAGGGGGGGAGATTTGATGCATGGAAATGAGATTTGTAGAATACAAACCGAAGACGAACTGAATAAAAGCCGAAGACGAACTGAAATAGAATAAAAGCCGAGATTAATAGAATAAAAGCCGAGGACGAGCTGAAACAGAATAAAAGCCGAAGACGAGCTGAAAGCCGAAGACGAGCTGAAATAACAAGTAAAGGCCGAAGACGAGCTGTCATGACATGTGTGCACTCGAGGGAAGCGGAGAGAAGATTGACACGTGGCATGAAGATTAGTTAGGAATGAGTTAGTTATAACTGCCAATTCAAGTTAGTTAGCTAGCTCATAGCTTTATAATCTGTAACTTCTCCAATTTGTAGGTCATCATCGAAATTAATGCAAAACACTACTTCTTCTTCATCCTACTCTCCTTCTCGAGGTTCTGTACAAGTAGGTGCAATTCCGGTCACTATTCCGATCATCGGTGACCCCAATTCCGCACCACAATATTGATCCAAATATGATCAAATTACGAGGGTTTACAGATGCGGGGAAGAACAACGAACAGCAGAGTAAGCTGATGATGAATTCGACTACGAAACCGAAATGTGCGTAGACGACGATGGTGAAGTGTTGTAGATCGGGTGAAGCTCAGGGATATGGAACAATTTAACCGAAAACATTTTTCTTCAAAATTAAATTGTCTTGTCAGAAAAAACTAAATAAAGGTTTTTTTTTCCTTCAAATGAAATTTTCTTTAAATTGAAATTGATTTATTTAAGTTTTTTTCAAAATTAAATTTTCAATAATTGAAATTGACTTATTCATTGTAAGTGCTAAGAGCATCCACAATGGATGCCCGATCTCACGCCCGATCGCCCGATATCGGGCTCGGGCGTCGTCGGGCATCCATTGCAGACATCGGGCATCTTCGGGCGCGACCGAAAGATCGGTCTCGCCCGATCCATCGGGAGTGAGATCGGGCATCCATTGCAGCCCAGAGCCCGAGCTCGACCGGGCGATTTTTCATTTTTTTATTTTAATTCTTTAAACCCTAATTAAACCACTATAAATACTCAACTTTCTCTTCACTTGACACACTAATACTCTCTACTTCTCTCACTTTTTCTTCTCTTTTGTCATTTTCACACTTTCAAGAATGGATCCGAGTCAATTCCCAAACCCCCATGGTGTCGACGATGATATGCCGATGTTTGGCAGCGGCGACGGCAGCGGCGTCCGGTAGCCCGGTCACGAAGACTACCAGGTTGAGATGCTTGGATCTGTAAGGTCCACTTTTGTTTCGGACTCTGAGTTCGATCAGTTCTTCGACTACGACGCGTATCGGGTTGAGGACATGGAGCCTAGTTGTGGGAACCTCCTGCCCCTGAGCCGCCGAGGAGGAAGAAGAAGATGGCGCGGAAGGAAAAGGCACCGTCCGTCCCAGTCTCAGTCCCATCCAACGAGCCCAACGAAGAGTACGCAACAGGGCGTACTGACTACGAGTTGGAGGAGTACGTAAAGGTGGCTCAATGTTCGGTCGATATATCGGAGGATTCGGTATGCTCCAACAACCAGACTTCGGCCAGGATGTGGGATCGCATTGAGACCAGATACAACGAGGTGAAACCGGGTTAGGCGTACAAGCGGACCAAGGTTTAGCTTCACAAGCGTTGGGATAAGATCAAGCTCCACGTCAACAACTTCTCCTATATCTACAACAGGAACAAGGACGCAAGGGGCAGCAGTGAGAGCATGGAGGATGTCCTCAAGAAGTCGATGTCCGAGTATCATTCGCAGTTCGGGCAGTTCAAGTTGTACAACGTTTGGCTGATCTTGAAGGACAAGGCGAAGTTCAACGAAGGGATACTGGTTGGATCCTCCTTAGCTGCGAAGCGGACGAAGACCACCGCCGCTGGCGGTTACACGAGCAGCAGCCCATCTCCTGTGGATCTGAACGCTGAGCCGGAAGGGAGTTCCGGCACGCCTACGTCTACTTTTAGACGTCCCATTGGCACCAAGGCTGCCAAAGCCCAAGCCAAAGGGAAGGCAAAGGCGGCCGCGTCTGGATCGGCTCCCCCGCAGGCTGCGCCTCTTCTGTCTACTTAGCTCGTGGCCTCAACGATCGAGGAGTTCGGTGGTTTTCGAGAGGTGGTTGAGTATAGGTTTATACTTGACGCACAAAACAGCCTTCACACCGAATCCGATCCGGATGCCCGAAGGAGGATTGAGAGGATGATCAAGACCCTGAGCCAGAAGTTGAACTTAGATGACTAGTTAGGTTTTTATTAATTTAGCAATGTAGTTTTTTAAAGTTTTTTTAAGTAATTTAGTAATTTAGTTTACTAATGTTTTTTTTTGGCTAAATATGATGTAGTTTTTTTAATTAAGTAATGTATGCGTTTTTTCAAATTTGTAATGTTTAATATAATATATTTTGATATTTTATTAATTAAAAATAAAAAAAATAATGATATTAAAAATTAAAAGCAAATTGAGTTTAATTGATAGGGCATCATCCACTATGGCTTCCACTAGGGCCAAATCGTTACAGAAAGAAGGGGCATACTGATGTGGCAACTACTAGGGCTTCCACTAGGGCATCCATTGTGGATGCTCTAATGCGAAAACTGCAAGTATTAAAACTGCATATTTCGAATAGGAAAGGGCAATTTATTTCGAATTACACGAAGTTTTATTTCCATCAAAATTTTAGAATTATTTTAATTTTACTAGATTTTTAATAAAATCATTTAATACTCAAAAGTTTTTAAACTAGAAATGAGTATCTAGGTGATCAATTGCTAACTAATTAGCAATCTAAAATTAAGATTAATGTTTAACTATTAGATTAGGAGATCTAATGATTATGCCAAGTGGATTATATCTTAAATTTAAATAATTATTAAATAAAATTAAAGGGTAATAATGTCAACTCTCTCTTATTAAAATTATACTAAAACTTTAAATTTACGTAACTCTATCAATTTAAATTATTTTTTCGTAAAAAATATATCAAATTAAAGGTAATTTTATGAGGATTGTAACTGGATCTCAATTGTATATGTTCTGACGACGTTTGAATGATGAAATTTGATGATTTTTATTTTAGTTTTCGTATATGATGATAATCAGATTTTTTTATCAACAAATACATCAAAAAAATCTCAATATAATGCATATAAAATCTCAATATAATGCATGTGAAATGTGAAATCTCAATATAATGCATATGAAATCTCATTGTGTTAATATTTGCAATACACTATGTTGATATAACAGAACGACGATCTTACCCTTTTGTTGATATTTTGTTTACTATTTATTGAGATTAGTAAGATTTAATCTCATTCATTCCTTTTAAAATCTAAGGGTTAAGATGTGGTCTTGATTTTGGATTGTAAATATAAGTAATATAAGAGGATCCTCTAAATATACCTCTATCTATATTTATAAAAATATATGGGAGTGTTTGTCCACCATTAAAAATCCTATTTTAAAAAATAATATCAATTAAATAAAGAAAATTATATACTCAAATAAAATTTATGTGCCAAAGTTTTATATAATCATATTAAATCACAAAAAATAAAGCATTACAATTCATTTGGTGGGAAAAAGAATATCAACTCCGGTGATGATAACTTATCTTGATTAATCCAAGATAATGTACTCCCCCGTTCCCTCATAGTTGAGGCGAAACTTTTCGGCACAGAGTTTAAGAAATGAATGTTGAGTGTGTTAAATAAATAGATAAAAAAATAAGAGAGGGAAAAAAGTAAAGAGAATAAAGTAAAAGAGAGTAAAGTAAGAAAGAAAAAAAAGCTACTAGAAATGACTCAATTATGAGGAAACTTATCAAAATGGAAAACTGACTCAATTATACGGAACGTATGGAGTAATAAGAATGATGTTTAGTAGATCAAGATTTCAAAACATATGGAGTAATTATTTATGTATTTGATAATCAAAATTAAATTTAAGATAAGATAAGATGTAAAAAGACTTTTATATCCGTACGAAATAATTATGATTACTAATTTAGGTTCATATTGAATTAAACTTAATTAACCATTAATCTATTTAATTATTTTGTCAATCATTTGATTTAATTTCATTAACATATTTAAATAAGTTTAATATATAATTAATTAAGTCATATTAAATACATCCTTTTCCGTCCTTTAAAAATAAAAATTAGTATTTCTATTTTTGGTCGCCCCTAATAGAAATTTTCTAAACTTGTATTTAATGATGTGGACCTTACAATTCACTAACACTAATTTATTCTTTTTCTCTTTTCTTTTCTATTTTATTAAATCTCCTCTTTTACTTTATCAATTATGCATTATAATCAGTTTCATTTCAAAAGTTTCTATTTTTCAAGAATCGAGGTAGTACATGTTTTAGGAAAAGAGTTTTGTAGGACAAGAACCAAAATTAAAATCCAATAACAATAGCTTACACTGATTTTTTGCGTGAAAAAAGGGTCACTATGATAGCTTAACCAATGATGAACAAAAATCAAGAAAAAAAAGCTCAATATCATTGTCTCACATGCACATAGTACCAAAATGTTAGCGATGACGGTCATGGAAAAGCACCACCGCCCGCACACAACCATTAACAGCGAAAATCGAAACATTTATTCATACTTAACACACAAAACATTATTACTTAATACACAAAACATCTTTTAAAATCATGTACCATTATTCAAGTGTGATAGTATCTATTGTGAAATAGAGAGTGTAATAATAATGAAATAAGATATATTTAAAGGAGAAGATAACATATTAAAACTCCAATTAAAACATAATTTTTGTATTAGGATCTGTTGAAACAAAAAATATACTGAATTCCTTTGCATATTCTCTCTAGTTTATTGTAAGTGATTCACAACTATTTTCACAATTAGAGCATCCGCAATGTGGCGGACGATGCCCGATGCATCGTCCGCGGACGATAGGGCATCGTCCGCCCACTGTGGGCGGCGCGGACGATGCAACGCGTTTTTGTTTTTTTTAAATTCAAAAATTATTTTTATATAAATACCCCCTACCCCACATTCACATTTTTAACATTTCTATTCACATTTCAACTCTCAAATTACACTATTTTAAAATGGATTCCGGTGAACACCCAAGTCCGAATAGTCCGATGTTTGGGATGGTGCATGTTGGCCGGGTGCATGTTGGCCGGGTACAGACCCTGACGAATATCGGCCCTTCGACTCCAACACGCAGTATGATCCCGAATTCAGTACGGATTCGTATGGTCTGTCCGACATGGAGCCGTCTCCAACCCGCCCCGCCGCCCCTTCCCGCCGCACCGCCGCCGCCGCCCCTGCCAGAAAGAAGCGGAACCGGCACCGGGCGTACAAGTTGCCACCTCCGGAAACGAATGAAGAGTACGCCCCCTGGAGGACGAACTACCAACCTGATGAAACTCTCATCTTGGCGAGGTGTTGGGTGGATATTTCGGAGGACCCGGTATTTGCGAACAACCAAAAGCAGGTTGCGTACTGGGAGCGCATCGCTGAGCGCTACAATGAGGCGAAGCCGCCGAGCGCGTACAAGCGCCATAGGGAGCAGCTCTGCAAGCACTGGGATCAGGTGAAGAAGCAAGTCAACCTGTTTTCGGCGGAGTACGAGAAGTGCTTGAGGGAGCAGGGAAGCGGCGAGAGTTTGAGCGATGTGCGCGATAGAGCGTTGTTGTCGTACCAGTCATTGTACAGCGACTTCAAGCATTTCAACATCTGAGTGCTCTTGAAGGACAAGCAGAAGTTTCAAGGAGGGATTCTGCCATCGGCTGCGCCAAAGAGGACGAGGACCACCGAAGCCGGTGCTTACACGAGCAGCGAAAGCGGCGCATATCCGGTGGACCTCAACTGGACGATGTATGAGGAGGAAGAGAGTTCCGGGACACTAGTGTCCACCCGGCGTCCCGTTGGCGTCAAGGCTGCGAAGAACAAGGGGAAGGCGAAGGCGACATCCTCCTCACAAGCTGCGACCGCCCCCCATCGCCTATCCCGACCCCGACCCCGACGTCACTTGCCTATGCGGAGTTGGTAGCGGCCGCCAACTGGAGGACGTTGTTGGACACGCACAACGCCCTCATGCAATGATCGATTAGCTGCGCTGTAAGTTGGGACTTTTGTAGAGTAGTCAACTTTTTTTTCATTTCTAACTCGTGTAATTTTTTTTAATCAATGTTGGATTTGCCGTTTTTAATTAATCGTGGTGTTTTTTAATTATTTTGGCGAGGTGTTGGGTGGATATTTCGGAGGACCCGGTATTTGCGAACAACCAAAAGCAGGTTGCGTACTGGGAGCGCATCGCTGAGCGCTACAATGAGGCGAAGCCGCCGAGCGCGTACAAGCGCCATAGGGAGCAGCTCTGCAAGCACTGGGATCAGGTGAAGAAGCAAGTCAACCTGTTTTCGGCGGAGTACGAGAAGTGCTTGAGGGAGCAGGGAAGCGGCGAGAGTTTGAGCGATGTGCGCGATAGAGCGTTGTTGTCGTACCAGTCATTGTACAACGACTTCAAGCATTTCAACATCTGAGTGCTCTTGAAGGACAAGCAGAAGTTTCAAGGAGGGATTCTGCCATCGGCTGTGCCAAAGAGGACGAGGACCACCGAAGCCGGTGCTTACACGAGCAGCGAAAGCGGCGCATATCCGGTGGACCTCAACTGGACGATGTATGAGGAGGAAGAGAGTTCCGGGACACTAGTGTCCACCCGGCGTCCCGTTGGCGTCAAGGCTGCGAAGAACAAGGGGAAGGCGAAGGCGACATCCTCCTCACAAGCTGCGACCGCCCCCCATCGCCTATCCCGACCCCGACCCCGACGTCACTTGCCTATGCGGAGTTGGTAGCGGCCGCCAACTGGAGGACGTTGTTGGACACGCACAACGCCCTCATGCAATGATCGATTAGCTGCGCTGTAAGTTGGGACTTTTGTAGAGTAGTCAACTTTTTTTTCATTTCTAACTCGTGTAATTTTTTTTAATCAATGTTGGATTTGCCGTTTTTAATTAATCGTGGTGTTTTTTAATTATTTTGCATTGACATATTTGAAAACATTTAAATTAATTAACAAAACAATAGTGAAATCTATAGGGCGGTTTATAGAGTGCCCCACTGCAGGTGGAAGGGTAGGAGAATAAAATAATGATGTAACGGTGCATAGGGCACCTCATTGCTAATGCCCTCGTAGAAACAAGAAAAAAAAAGTAAACTCTATTTTTTGATAGACGAGCACATAAATTTAAGTGATTCTCAACAACTTTTCCTACTTAGAAAAACGAGAAATAAAATAAATCTCTATATTTTTTTATAGACAATCACATAAATTTAAAGATTATGTCACCCCACAGTAAGACCTCTATATATTCTGCCACTTGATGATGTAACCTTGGAACACAAAATTCGAACTTTTCACATTTCATATTAGAAAATTCAAATAACATGCTGTACATGTCAAGTAAAATACAACAGAAAACCAGAAATCCCTAATACAATCAACTTTCCCTTCTTCATCACCAAAATAAAATTTCACCTGCACTAAAATTTATTGCTTTCCATCAACTTAATTAGTATTTGCAGTATATAGACATCTCACACACACACCCAATCACATATTTATTGGTCACAACTAGTATTTTTTTTACAGTTCCTTTTTCTCTTATGGTTATTTGTAATTTTAAATTTTAGTAATTTTTTAGTTATAGGCCGGCGTCAAACGGGATGCCGGCCGAGGGCAGCCAAGAAGTACCGCCAATGAAGTTAGCCACCGTAAATTTGGTAGCATCCGGCGTGGTAATAACATGAAACCCGGGCCAGCCCACCCTGCCAGCGGTGGCGGCCCCTGGCCCCATATTCCCGTACTCAGCAAAATACAGCGTCTTGTAGGTGGAGCCACTGGAGCCCTCCCACTCGACCCATCCCCGGCGGGAGACCTCGCCGGCGATGTTGCTCTGCATCACGACGGCCCTGGAATACGCCTTCCACGGCCGCCCCAAATACAGGGCGAAGGATCCCTTGGAAGTGGAGAAGTCGGGGCCCACGGTGATCCTGCAGTTGTGGACGGAGAAGCCCGTGTTCTGGCCCGGGTCGGTGCGGCCGTTGGCGAGGATGGCGTTGAAGGAGGCGCCCGGGCGGGGGCGGCGGAAGATGAGGCTGCAGCTCTGGAAGACGGCCACGGCGTTGCCGAAGATGTAGTCGATGGTGCCGCGGATGTCGCACTCGCGGTAGAACTGGCGGAGGGAGAGGGCGTAGAGGGTGTCTTGGTAGCTCGAGATGCTGCACCGGTACAGGACGGACCGGTCCGAGGCTAATGCAAGGGCGATGGCCTGGTGCCCCTCCGGCCCCGCCGTGTTCTCGAACCCGATGTCCCGGGCTATGAATCCGTCGCCGTGCACGGCTGTTCAATGGAGAATATGGTGTTAATTAGCTCTAAATGATCATCAGTTAGCTACTTTGGATTGCCCCAAAGCTACTCCTAACTTTTTACTTTTTCATACTATAACCACTTCAAAAAAAATTGAATTTCTAAATTTAGTCTTTTCAATTATTGGTGTTTATATTATTCCAATTTGGGAAACTAGTAATTGTGCAAATAGGATAATATACTCTCTTCTTCCTATAAAATTTGTCATAGTTTGATCATGAGTTTTAATAAATAGAGTTATAATGTAAGTGAGTTCGAAAAGTTAGTAAAATAAGTTTTATATTCCTTCCGGTCCCTAATAGAAGTCCCATTTTTGACCTGCCTAGTTTTAGAATATTGTTTGATTTTGTAAATGAAAATGGTAGAAAGTTATTAGAATATTAGACATACTTTTATATATTATTTTTTTATAATAAAATGTGACTGGAGTGAGTTAGTGGAACGTAGAGTCCAATTGCCAAATATAGTAAAAATAAAATGAGACTTCTAATGGGGACCAGACAAAATGACAAAATGAGACTTCTATTGGAACTGGAGGGAGAATAAAATGTAAGTGATAATTAATTAGTGGAATATGGGGTCGACTGCAAAATAAAAAAAAAAGTAAAAATGAAATGTAACAAACTTTGCGAGATAGACAAAAATAAAAATAAGTTAGATTCACGATTAATAAGGATAACTCCTACTCTATTAATAGAACCGTGAACACTTTGCCTAGAACAGATAATATCATACTAGTTTGCATTGCTGAACCCTGATTAAAAAAAATGAAAGAGAGAGAGAACATACTAAAAGTGGCGGAGCCCTTGAGTGAAGCCCCCTTCCCCACACTTGTCCCAGCAGTGATGATGGTAGCATATTTGCCATCGCCGATCAAGGTGATCCCATCTTTGTTCGTACTGATTTTCTCATTATAAGTCCCGGCCTTCACATATATCACATATCGCCCCCCTCCGGCGGCGTTGATCGCCTCCCCCACGCTCTTGAAATCCCCACTCCCGTCCTTGGCCACCACCGCGTCCGCCTTCACCGTATTGCTCTGCAGCAGCTTCCTGTCCGCGGCGGACACCCACGCCGGGAAATCCCCCCCCTGGAGAAGCCTCCGCCCCTTCGCCGTGATGCGGTTGGCCAGGGCGAGGGAGTTGCTGGTGAGCTTGGAGAGATGGTCGATTTTGGTGTACATCTCGGCCGCCTGCGAGTGGTCGTGGATTGTGTCTCGGCAGGTTTCTTGGAAGGTGAGGGCGGCGCTCAGCCATGTTTGGATGTCGGATTTGTGGGTTTTGGGAGATTTTTGGATTAGTTGTATTGCTTGGTTCAGCCGATTCAGAGACATCTCCATGAGTTCGTGGCAGTAGTCTATACATTTTTCACATGGCGAGAGGAAATAATTAAACAATCAAACTGAATAAGATGAAGATATTATGGTGAAATATGAGTCTATGACTATAATAAGTGAGAGCAGAGTTTTTTTTTTAAAAGAATAGTACATTTTAAGTTGAAATGGATTTCAGAAAGAAACAGAGTTATTGGTTGGTGACTTTGGACGAACAAAAAGTAACAATAAGTGATTGTTTTTATAATATTTGGTGTAATTAATAAAGTATAAAACAAAGAGGCCATGTCCTAAAACAGAAACACAATACTTTCAGTACACAAATCATTACTACCATAATCCACTCTAGACAAATCGAATGGAGGATATAATAATAGTATAGACTAAATTGCATGATATACATAGATCATGGACTAAATTTCAGTTTTTAACCAACTCAAAAAATTAGGTCAAGAATAAATGAATTACTTCTTTCTTCACACTCGTTTTTAAAGAATAAAAATAAGTAAGTACATTGGAAAGAAAGTAATGTAATTGAGAGAATACTATAAGGAATAGTTTTCACTATATTATTAAGTCTCTTACTTTAATTTCTCTTTACTTTAACTATTTAATTATATTATTTTTCTAAAATGAAGTGGGTCAATTACCGTGGAATATATAGAGTACAATTTATCTACTACTATTATATACTCTATTACGAGTTATGATGTTAAATAAACATATTAAACAAAAGGGGTATATAAATAAATAAATAAATAAAATATAAGAGAGGAGGAGGGGTGTTTACCCATGGCAGTTTGGACGAGTTGGTAGTTTGGGGAGATGGAGTTAGAGGCAAATGAATGGATTTGAGGCATCTTGGTCTGTGAGATGGTCTCATTAACAAGAACTGACAAAAAATCAACATTTGGATCCCTTGATCCTAATCTTGTCAAAGTTTGGCCACACAATGTTGGATATCTTGTATAACCACATTGACCCCTCACAACCTCTTCATATGCTTCATTCCCTGCCCATGACACTTGACACAAACATGTTATTGCTAAAAATAATACAAGTACAATATATTTAGATGGCTCCATCAACCTCCAAATGAAAGCTTGAAAACTATTTTTTTTTCTTTGAAAAACAAATATAGACTTGTTTGAATAAATGAATTAGTTGCTGGCCTTTTTATAGGGTGAAAGGTGAGTGCATGCATGTCGATCTCACCAATTAGTTTAGGAGTCAATTTTTATTGAGCTTGACATGCATGTCGAATCACTATGGCCTAAGCTATTCGGATTGATTTATTATCTCATTGATATACAAATGATAAACCAAATTTTGATGTGTGAAAAGTTAACAAAAACTATTGATTTGATTATTAGAATATGATTGTTGTGTAACAGTGTAAGTACGCATTTGTTACCCACTATAATTATTTGATTAGAAAGACTATAATTATTTGATTAGAAAGTCATATATTATTGGTCAAGCCATAACAACCAATCAAATGAATTAAAGAATCTAGATGCATGCGTAGCATATAGTATATACGTATAGCTATATAACTATATAAGGCGTACAGAAATAGAAAATTTGCGTCCAAACTCTAGGGACTTATTTGATATCACAGGTTGGAAAACGCACAAGTGTTAATTCCATCACACTGATATTAAGGTAAATCCGTATATCACGTCCAAGATTTCGTGATGGTAAAAAAGTTATTTCTCTCTTGTTGGCATACTCAAAAGCGTGGGCTTCAATCTTAAGATTGATTGTGATAATGTCAATGCAGTCTGCAACCCGTGGGCTGACCCGAATAGTCCGCCAAATTTATAGGGTTAGGGTTGAAAATTTCTTGCCCGAAAAAATTACAACCCGATTAGCCCGCACCCGATTAACCCGCAACCCGTTAAGGTCAGACCATAAATTTTCTATTGTTCAATTTTTTTACTCCTAATTGGAAACTTTCATTGATTATTTTTACAATATGGATAACTAAAAAAAATAACTTTCAATTTTATATTAAATATACAAATTATATATTAAATTTTTATTAGTATAATAATAAATAAATAACTAAGAAACTTTGAATTCATTGAAAAATATTTAAATTTCTAAAACATGCTTTAAAATATTTAAATTTATGTTTTATTTTACACAAAGCTCAAATATTAGTGTTTGATTATGTTTTTGTTCGAGTTTAAGTATATATCTCAAATTTATAGTTAAATATTTTATATTCTATAAATATAACTAATTTTCGTCATTATTTATTGGATTGATCGCATGTTAATTTTATCGGTAGCAATCCGATTAACCCGTTGGGCTAGCCCAAAACCCGAGCTTTTTGGGTTAGGGTTGAACTTTTATAACCCGAAAAAATCACAATCCGATTAGCCCGCACCCGATTGACCCGTAGCCAGAGTAGGGTTGGCCCGAAACCCGGTGGGCCGGCCCAATTGACATCCCTAGTGATAATGAACAATAAGAACAAATTGATAATACCATTGTGTTTAAGACAACGTGGTGGGTTTGTGTTGTGGTTATATGTGATGACAACGCACGCTACATGTGTTTCACGTCGTAACCTATATACGATGACCGTAAATGAATACTCCCTCTATCCCATTAAATATTTGCTTTTTGGCACAACATTTTATGTAATTTTGTGTTTTGAGTTAATGAAGAGAGATAAAATTAAGAAAAAGAAATAGTGGAGTGAAGGTTGTGTTGAGGCGATGTGTGTGCGGTGTGCGTTCTAATGTTCTAGGTCGACCTACTAACTCCAATGAATCCACTAGATCACTAGGTCTAGTAACTCAAGGGAATATAGAAGACTCAGTCGTTGGACACACAAAGCTCGTGTTTCAAATATCCCTCAACCCGTTATACTATAGACTAGTATAGAGAAGCAGGGGTCGATCCCACGAAGATGGACTCGTAAGAAAGCATCTAAAGACTTTGGTTTAGGAAGCGGCTGCTGCCACGCAAATTGGGTTGAGGTTAACTACTATTAGACCTAGGAACTGTAAATATCACGCTGGCAACGAACATAAAAAAAAACTAACTTCCTAGACTGAGCAAACAACTCCCTAATATAACCAAACAGAAAGCGAGTAACAGCGGGGACCATATTCCAGAAATAACAAGTACGGAAGAAAAAGCTGCAACTAACTAACTAAAGTTTTAACTAACAGCAACATGCATCTCATCGACTGAATTAAACACGAACATGAAGAAAACAGAGCACGTACCCAGATTCGAACAGAATATAAAAATTCGGACGTCGGAAACTTGCGACTAGCAGGAAATAAAATAGATCTACATAAACTAGACGGAATGAAATGAAAACACGAAAGCTAGGCATCAAATCCGATCACCCTGTTTCAGATCCAACCACGGGATGCTTAATCCACTCCGGATCCAAGCATTCCGAATCCAACAACAACCAAAATCAACTCCATAACTTCTGATTCGAACGATCTTCTCCGATCAACACAAAAATCAAACATCCAATTCCACAACATCATCAAACTCAAAATAAATGGCATCCATGATCAAAATTAATCAACAACTCAAAATTCGAAAAACAAAAACTTCATAAACAACGGAAATGCAACAACAAACAGGGCCGAGCTTCGAACGATGAAGCTCGGTGAAATTCACGACTGTAAAGTAAAATGAAAGCGATTAAATTGTTTCTTCGCCCTCTGCAAAGACGGTGCTACCCAATTACTAACTAGCAAAGTAAACCCGAGAATCCCCCACAATTTCCCGATAAAACCCAAAAGTATGTAGAAGTAGTGAGCTAGAGCTACAATATGGTCATAAGGCCTCCCCCGAGAAGGTCCCCTCTGATTGCATGTTTTCTTCTTTATATAGGTGCGGACATAATCTTCTAGAAGCCTTCGTAGAAATCTCCATTCTACCCTTCAACTCCTTGATTTCCTCTGTCTTGTAATTTTTCTTCAAATTGCTCACTAATTCGCCAGTTTCCTTGGGCCATGCAAATGTCCTTTTCTTTTCCTGGGTCTGGCGAAAATCTTCTACATACTTGGCTTAAAACATGTGTTAGACCCCGCAAATACAAGAATTTTACCCTATAACCTATGCATGAAATTAGCCTTATCAAACTGCTCACACTTAAACCATACTTGTCCCCAAGTATAAAGACAAGAAAAAGGAATAAGGCGAATTTCAATGCATGATTATCCTATGACCTACTCTAAAAAAAACAAAAAACTCCTAGACCTAGACATAAAACAGACTCACAAAGAAAAACACGAAGAAAAACACAAAGGCATGAACCAGCTTCAACTTTTAGGCAGCCGTCCCCATAAGTTTAAGGTCAATCCGATTCATCTACAGTTTTCAAATCCTCCCCTTTTCCTTCTTCTACCTAGTCGGTCTGTCAGTTCGTCAAGATAGCCTATTGACTTCCCACTTGTTGGATTCATTCGATCACTCATTCCTCCTCACCAGGGATGTTAGGATCGAATCACTCTTAAGTCAAAGTTATACCACTGATGCGTTGGGTTATGAGAGTTTCTTCTTTCTACAATCTCCTCCCTTGTTAACTCCTGGGTCAGGTTACTATTGCTTCCTGCCCTTAGGTATTATTTTCTCTTTTATCCCCCTTTTTATATTTTCCCCTGGACTTCGTCCAACTTATGCCTCCTATTATTATTATTTTTTCCCTAGACTTCGTCCAACTTATACCTCCATTCCTGGACTTCGTCCAGCTTATACCTCTATTCCTGGACTTCGCCCAGCTTATACCTCCATTCCTGGACTTTGTCCAGCTTATACCTCCGAAACCCATTTTTTCTTTTTCTCTTTCATACTCTACTCCCTAAGCATCAAGTGGCAGCCCCCCCATTTTTTACAAGTCAGCTCTCAATGTATAGGCTTATAACTTACTCTTAAAGTGGGGCTTCACAACTAGGTTATCTAAGGCATCTATCGTCCTTACTTCATTCAGACCGCATTCAGCTTATTAAGGGAAAAAGACATCAAAGTTGACATGCATCCTATCTTCAATTGCTCTTACTAAAGGGATCTTGCCTTATTATATCCACTTGCTCATGCGGTACACAAAAACACTAGACTTAGAGACTCCTAAACACAAAAAACACATACTGCACTGACTTCCTCCCCCTCCCACTTCACTCAAGCTTGTCCTCAAGCTATCCTAGTGAAGGGAGGAAACAGGGAAGTATGAACAGCACAAAACAAGCAAACAAACACAAAACAAAACAAACAACACCCATAAACAACACAAACTTCTCACACTTAGACCGAACATCGGGCTAAGTGGGAGAAATTCCAACAGAACAAAAACCAAATCATGCTTGAAAAGAACACAAACTTCTCACACTTAGACCAAAGATTGGGCTAAGTGGGAGAGGACAATTATAAACGCAAGCAAATATGGACAGAGCATGCTGGAAAAAAAACACAAAACACAAAACAACAAATAAACACACATAAGAAAGAAAGAAAATAAAAGAAAGAAAAACTGAGAGTAAAGTTACTTGGTCAAGGAGGGTTTATTTCGGGGTTTGGCTCCCACGATGTAAATAGGGGTTTCCCCCTCCACCAACTGTTTCTCCTCCTGGGCTTCACCGCCCACAATCCTTACCGGGGTTTCCCCCTACCAGCATTACTATCAAGAACAGGGGTTCCCCCCTCCAAATTTTAAACATGGGTTTCCCCCTCAGACACACCAACAGTAACATCAGGGGTTTCCCCCTGCAAAACTTTAACAGGAACAACAGGGGTTTCCCCCTCACCAAGACTGACAACATTAAATGGGGTTTCCCCTTCAGATAACCCAGTAGAAACAACAGGGGTTTCCCCCTCAACCACAAACGCTGACCTTTGGTCTACGACGGCTAAACACTCGAACCCAGCCACCAGATCCGCCTCACCCCTTATTTCTTCACCTTCCGCCGCGTCCGTCCCGCTGGTGGTATGCTCTGTTATTGTTTGCAAAACGTCGTGCCGAGTCGCCGAACCTTCGGGAATAGTGGGTGATGGTGGTGGTGCGGTTGTTACGGCGGGCGGTTTGGTTTGTCCCATCATTGCTGTAAACATGGCGAAGGCTTTCATCGCCTCTTCAGGACCGCCGAACTTCTGCATTACATCTGACATAAACGCTGCCGCACCGGCGTCGGCAGATGTGGTAGGTTTCCCGGCTTCCGATTTGTTTTCCATGGCTTGAATCTGAAAATCACTAAAAAACTTGGAAGAAAATTCCGATTAGGGTTAAAGAAATGTGGGTATTGCGAGAGAGAAGTTTGGGGATTTTTTTAGAGTGAGAGAGAGTTTGGTTTGAGAAATAAAGAATAAGGAAGGAAAATAGGTAGTAGATAGGAATGGGTACGGTTGCAGGCGGTTGCAGGCATGAGGTCAGCAACCGTACGCCTTCCCATAAAGTGTGACTTTGAAATTCGAATTGTACCATTTCCCTCCCAAACTAAAACTCTCTGCCCCATGTAAACGCTCCCTTCTCGCAATACCACACTTAGGCAAAAACAACAAAAATGAAACGTCAGACTCCTAGGTCAAGGATTCAAAGGCGACAAAGCAATTTCCCTAAAGAAATCTGGCGTTCCGAAAATATTTTTGGAAGATTAGAATTTTTTCTTTGTTTGGTAATTTTTTATTTTTAGAAAAGCAGTTAAACTATTTACACATTCAAACGAGTGCTCTTCGAGATCCCCTGGTTCAGTGTATAGGTTGAAAATGCATTTCCATTTACCTGACCCAGGAATTCATCGAAAGCACTTACTCATCAGACCGATTAGGCGATAACAGAGAGTGCGCGTAGTGGCACTTCGTCCACTACGCACAACTCAGAATTATCCCTAAAAACTTTTACCCGATGACCATTCACAAGGAAAGGAGTAGAGTTTGAAGTACTGCCCTGAATTTCCACAGCTCTGTTTGCTCGAAGGCAAACAATAGTGTATGGCCCGACACATTTAGACTTTAGCTTCCCGGGCATCAGCTTGAGCCTGGATTGGAAAAGGAGCACTCTCTGCCCTACTTGGAGTTCCTTGACCCGGAGGTTTTTGTCGTGCCAGAGCCTTGTCTTCTCTTTGTACCACATTGCGGACTCATATGACTCCAGTCTCAACTCTTCCAACTCTTGAAGTTGCAATTTTCGCTCTTCCTCACAAGACTGGGGTCGTATATTAATTTCCTTGACCGCCCAGTATGCTCTGTGCTCCACTCCTACGGGCAGATGGCACATCTTGCCAAAAACTAACCTGTAGGGTGACATTCCTATAGGCGTTTTGTATGCTGTCCGGTATGCCCACAATGCATCTCCAAGTCTCTTACTCCAGTCCTTCCTTGACGGATTCACCGTCTTCTCCAATATCGACTTTATCTCCCTATTGGAAATCTCAGCCTGTCCATTAGACTGAGGATGATACAGGGTAGAAAGCCTGTGGTGGCCCCCGTATTTCCTCATCAGAGCTTCTATTGTCCTGTTACGGAAGTACTTCCCTTGGTCAGAAATGATTGCTCGCGGCACTCCGTATCTGTTGAAGATGTTGGTTCTAAAGAACTTGGCCACTTCTTTGGCTTCACATGAAGTGGTAGCCTTTGCTTCTATTCATTTCGAAACGTAATCTACAGCTACAAGAATATAAGTGTTCCCATATGAAGATGGAAATGGTCCCATGAAATCCATTCCCCAAACGTCAAAAATCTCGCAGACAATCACTGGGAATTGCGGCATTTCATGCCTCTTCAAAATTCCTCCCGTCCGCTGGCATCTTTCACAGTTTTGGCAGAATTCGAAAGCATCCTTGCGTAGCGTAGGCCAATAGAAGCCACTATCTAACACCTTTCTCGCAGTTTTCCTTGGTCCAAAGTGACCTCCACAAGCTAGGGCATGGCAATGATTCAGCACATCCCTCTGTTCCCAATCTGGAATACACCTCCTTATTATTTGGTCGGCTCCCATTCTCCATAAATGTGGGTCGTCCCAATAATAGTACTTGGCTTCACTTTTCAGTTTCATCTTCTGGGTCCGGGTTATTTCTTGAGAACTAGGTACTTCTCCAGTGACCAAATAGTTTGCTAGGTCTGCGAACCAAGGTTCGGCGTTCAGTTGACACTTCCCTTTTTCAGAATCCCCTGGACCTGTTACTGCCATAACCGTTTCCCAGCTGATAGGTCTAGGAAATTTCCCTGTGTAGTACAGATGTTCCTCAAGGAATGCATCAGGTATTGCTTCGTCTGTCTCTCCCTGGAAAATTCTACTCAAGTGGTCTGCCACTTTATTTTCTGTCCCCTTCTTGTCTCTGACTTCCCAATCAAATTCTTGCAAGAGTAGCACCCAACGGATTAACCTTGGCTTGGATTCTTTCTTCGCCAGTAAGTACTTAATAACTGCGTGATCAGTGAACACTATCACCCTCGACCCCAGTAAATATGGTCGGAACTTTTCAAAGGAATACACGACCGCCAGCATTTCCTTCTCCGTGGTGTCATAGTTTTTCTGAGCTTGATTGAGTGTTTTCGAAGCATAAAAACTCACATAGCTTTTCCCATCAATTCTTTGACCTAGCACTGCCCCTACTGCGTAATCACTTGCGTCACACATTATTTCAAACGGTAGACTCCAGTCGTGCGCTCTAATGATAGGAGCAGAGACTAGTTTATCCTTCGATAGCTGAAAAGCTTCCTTGCACTCCTCATTGAAAACGAAATCAACATCATTATGCAACAGATGGGTGAGCGACTGAGCAATCTTTACGAAATCCTTTATGAATCTTCTGTAAAACCCTACATGCCCTAGGAATCCCCTAACTTCTTTCTGATTCGTAGGGTAAGGTAATTTCGAAATCACATCGACCTTTGCTGGGTCCACCTGTATGCCCTTCTCTGAGACTACATGCCCCAGGACGATTCCCTTGGGTACCATGAAGTGACATTTTTCAAAATTGAGGACTAAATTCTTCTCCCGACATATCCTCAATACTACGTCTAAACTTGCCAGACAGGAATCTAAAGAATTCCCATACACGGTGAAATCATCCATGAAAATCTCGATACAATCCTCCAGCAAATCTGAGAAGATGCTCATCATGCAACGTTGAAAAGTGCCTGGCGCATTGCACAGCCCAAACGGCATCCTTCTATAAGCGTACGTGCCAAAAGGGCAAGTAAATGTAGTCTTCTCTTGATCTTCGGGATCTACATAGATCTGGAAGTATCCACTGTACTCGTCAAGGAAACCGAAATATTGTTTTCCTGCCAACCTTTCCAGCGTCTGATCAATGAAAGGTAGGGAAAATGGTCCTTCCTGGTCGCTTCATTCAGCTTCCTATAATCGATGCACATCCTCCACCCAGTAACTAGTCGAGTGGGCACCAATTCGTTCTTGTCATTCTTAACTACCTGTATTCCTGACTTTTTAGGTACCATATGGACCGGACTAACCCATTCACTGTCTGGTATAGAGTAGATGATTCCCAGCGAAAGCAGCTTCAAAACTTCCTTCAAAACTTCATCTCTCATGTTCGCACTTAGCTTGCGTTGGGGATCTCTACATGCCCTCGCACCTTCCTCCAGCCTAATGTGGTGCATACAAAGATCAGGACTGATTCCAACTAGGTCTGAGAGAGTCCATCCTATTGCCTTCTTATTCCTTCTAATTATTTCCAGTAACTCCTTTTCCTGTTCCTTGGTCAAGCTGTTGTTGATGATTACTGGAAATGTCTCATTTGCTTCTAGATAAGCATACTTGAGTTCCGGTGGAAGCGTTTTCAATTCCTTCTTGGGAGTGCTTGTTTCCTGGGGCAAGGGATCATTTTCTTCATCAGTTTTTATTCCCATCCCAGACCTGGGAGTAGTTTCCATACTTGCCACATGAGCTGATCCTTTTGACCTAGCTGACTCCGGATTTGTGCAGAACTCTGAAATAGCTTCGGCCAGCTCTTCATCTGACAAATCCCTTGTGTTCATTGCCTCGCACCATCCAGCTACCTCTCTGTCAATAGAGTGACTTAATTCTGAATTAACCACTTGCTCCTGCATCAGCTCAGTCTCAAGATATTCCTGGACCAGGGGGTTAATAACATCGATAGCATGCAAATTTTCAACATCTAATGGTTTCTTCATTGCTTCATCGGTGCTAAATGTATATTTTTCCCCATTATAATCCAGGCATATGGTCCCATCAAAAACATCAATTATGGTCTTAGCGGTACAGAGAAAAGGTCTCCCTAGGAGCACACCGCTAGACTCAGCAGATTCATTACCACTCATTTTGATAACATGGAAGTCGGCTGGATACAGAAAATCATGCACTTTGACAATAACATTTTCTGAAACACCTTCTGGACAAATGCACGACCTATCCGCCAATTGGATTACCACCTTTGTATCTGCCATCCCTACTCCTACAAGCTTCTTGTAAATGGAAAGCGGTAAAATATTTATCGACGCCCCTAGATCGCACGTAGCATGCTCAATTCTGACATCACCGATTGAAATGGGTAAGGTGAACATGACTGGGTCAGTGCATTTTGATGGCATCTTTCGCTTCTGAATTACCGCTGATGCATTTTCTCCAATTAGAATCTTCCCACTGGGTCTGGTCTTCCCAGCTATGAACTCCTTAATGAACTTACTGAATACCGGCAACTTCAGAGCCTGCAAGAATGGTAAGTTGATCTCCAACTTTCCAAAGATATCCATAAAATCCACCTGTTCATCTTTCTTCTTAGTAGCTTCTCCTCGGCGTGGGAACGGTTTTACTTGTTTCGCTGTACCTGTAGAATCTTCAGCTGAAAATTTTCCTGGATCCCTCCTTATTACTTCATTTTCTACTTCCGGCTCTGCTAGGAAAAATGGGTCAACCACACTTGGTAAAGGTCTCCCCAAATCACCTTCCTGAAGGTAATCTCTATTCCTAGAACCCCCTGCTTCCAAATTCTCGGACTCAGGAATCAGATCCTTATTCTCATTGCCCTTCACAGAAGGTGTTTCTTCCTCCTTCCTTATCGCTGGACCCTCATAACCTCGCCCAGATCGTAAAGTGATTTGACTGATGTTAGCTCTGTCTGGCAGCCTTGCTGAGGCAGGAATCTTCCCCTCGTTTCCTCGCATCTCGCTCAAGGAGGTTGCGATCTGGGAAATTTGTTTTGCCAACATATCCATTGCTGCCTTCTGTTCCAATTGAGTATCCTGGAGCTTATGTACCACGTCATTGTGCGATTGCAAATTGTTCTGCATATGCTGCTGAGAACTGACGAGGTCATGCACCATTTCATCCAGATTCCTCGGTGTCTTTGAATTAGGCTGGCCAGAACTTGGTCCTGGACCCAGATGTGGTCCACTTCCTTGACTATGGCGAATGTTTCCTTGACCTCCTGAATTATTGTTGTACTGATTTCACTGCCCTTGGTAAGTGGTTTGGAAATTTCTTTGGTGCGGTGGTACATATGAGTTCCCTTGATGGTTTTGGTTCCTGTTCCCCCAATTCGAATGATCTCCCTGGTTGCGATTGTTCCAGTTGCCCTGCCCTTCTTGATTCCTTCCAGACCAGTTACCCTGCCTCTCGGGCTAAGGTGCAAACTGGGTATTCTGTTGTGGTGCTGGCTGGCTGGCACTGTTCGTTGTCAGACCATCTAAAATTGGGATGGTTTCTCCAGGGTGCATCTCTCTGTCTTCCTGGGTTCCAACTCCCATCGGGATTCCAACTACCCATCGCATTCACCTGGGCCTGGTAATCTCCTTCGTGAGGACCGTAATATTGTTGAGGTGAAATTTCTCCTGGACCTGGAGACTTTTCTTTTTCTTGTGAGCCTGGTGAGTTAGTTTTCTCAATTGCATTCAACAGTGCTTTCTCAAGCCTATCTATTCTTGCCTCGACTTTTTCGTCTTCTTGCTCTCTCAACGAATTTACAGATCCTCTCCTCATAACATTCATCGGGCTGTCATATGCCTTTTTAGCCTCTATCAACTTTCCCAGAATCTCTCTTGCCTCACTACCCCTCTTCTTCGTAAAATTTCCCCCGCTCGAGGAGTTCATCAAATCCTTCGACTCCTCCTTCATAGAACAAATAATAAATCTCTGCCTCGATCATTCTGTGATTCGGGCAGGCGTCCAGCAACCCTTTGAATCGTGACCAATATTGGCTCAACGACTCGTCGTAGTCCTGCTTGCACTCCACTATCTCCTTCTTCAGAGCATTTGTCTTGTTGGAGGGGAAAAAGTAATCTAGGAACTCCAATTTAAAGTCCCTCCATGTGCGGATAGAATCTGGGGGTAACCTTAATAACCACATGTTGGCTTCCCCCTTTAAGGCAAAAGGAACCGCGCGCAGGCAATAATCCTCCTCCGTTGCATCATTTGGCCTCTTCTGAATGCTACACAATTTGCTGAATTCATTTAAGAACTCATACGGGCACTCATTCCTACGCCCAGAGAATGTTGGTAAGATGCCAAGCACGTTCGTCTTGATCTCAATGGATCTCTGGCGCGGATTCATCACTATAGCTTGGGCTGGCTCACCATCTAGATGGGCAGTGAGCGAACCGATCTCCGGATCTTGATCGACTACTTGTGCCATGTCCCCTATTTCCGCCTCCTCTGTACTTGTTTCTGAAGAAGATTTAGGATCCTCCCTTTCTGAACCAAACGGAAATGGATCTCCCGTAGATAATCCCGATCTGGTGGTAACTGTAGATACTATGTCCTTGACCTGCCAAATAAACTGATCATTCCTCCACTCAGTGTCCAAACCGTGAGCCTCTGCTCATAAACTGAAAATAAAGAAAAAGAAAGAGAAATTAAAAACTATGTACGCCAAAATCTCTAAACACAATCACAAATTACGCCATCCATCCCCGGCAACGGCGCCATTTGAAGGTTGTGTCGAGGCGATGTGTGTGCGGTGTGCGTTCTAATGTTCTAGGTCGACCTACTAACTCCAATGAATCCACTAGATCACTAGGTCTAGGAACTCAAGGGAATATAGAAGACTCAGTCGTTGGACACACAAAGCTAGTGTTTCAAAGATCCCTCAACCCGTAATACTATAGACTAGTATAGAGAAGCAGGGGTCGATCCCACGTAGATGGACTCGTAAGAAAGGATCTAAAGACTTTGGTTTAGGAAGCGGCTGCTGCCACGCAAATTGGGTTGAGGTTAACTACTATTAGACCTAGGAACTGTAAACATCACGCTGGCAACGACCATAAAAAAGCAACTCACTTCCTAGACTGAGCAAACAACTCCCTAATATAACCAAACAGAAAGCGAGTAACAGCGGGGACCATATTCCAGAAATAACAAGTACGGAAGAAAAAGCCGCAACTAACTAACTAAAGTTTTAACTAACAACAACATGCATCTCATCAACTGAATTAAACACGAACATGAAGAAAACAGAGCACGTACCCAGATTTGAATAGAATATAAAAATTCGGACGACGGAAACTTGCGACTAGCCGGAATAAAATAGATCTACATAAACTAGACGGAATGAAACGAAAACACGAAAGCTAGGCATCAACTCCGATCATCCTGTTTCAGATCCAACCACCGGATGCTTAATCCACTCCGGATCCAAGCAATCCGAACCCAACAACAACCAAAATCAACTCCATAACTTCTGATTAGAACGAACTGCTCCGATCAACACAAAAATCAAACATCCAATTCCGCAACATCATCAAACTCAAAATAAATGGCATCCATTAATCAACAACTCAAAATTCGGAAAACAAAAACTTCATAAACAACGGAAATGCAACAGCAAACAGAGCCGAGCTTCGAACGACGAAGCTCGGTGAAATTCGCGATTGTAAAGTAAAATGAAAACGATTAAATTGTTTCTTCGCCCTCTGCAAGGACGGTGTTACCCAATTACTAACTAGCAAAGTAAACCCGAGAATCCCCCACAATTTCTCGATAAAACCCAAAAGTATGTAGAAGTAGTGAGCTAGAGCTACAATCTGGTCATAAGGCATCCCCTGAGAAGGTCCCCTCTGATTGCATGCTTTCTTCTTTATATAGGTGCGGACATAATCTTCTAGAAGCCTTCGTAGAAATCTCCATTCTACCCTTCAGCTCCTTGATTTCCTCCGTCTTGTAATTTTTCTTCAAATTGCTCACTTATTCGCCAGTTTCCTTGGACCATGCAAATGTCCTTTTCTTTTCATGGGTCTGGCGAAAATCTTCTACATACCTGGCTTAAAACATGTGTTAGACCCTGCAAATACAAGAATTTTACCCTATAACCTATGCATGAAATTAGCCTTATCATAGAGATGCTGATGTTTATACTTTAAGAAACATTTCATTTTTAATGGGACAACCCAAAAATGAAAGCGTTTAATTTCTAATGGGAAAGAGGGAGTATTTGGAAACAGACTGACGACGTTCTGAAGCTCTACCGTGATCTATGATCAGATGGCAACTGGATAACGCGAGCAAGTGAGTCAATCAGAAGTAAGTGTAGATGTCCACTCTAGGAATAATTCAAATAATAACTTTGGTCGCTGAATGGGCCATAGCAGGGCACGAGAAATAGCGACACGAGGACTCAATTGCGTAGGAAACATGTAAGAAACATAAGGTTGTTTACAAATATGATTGTTTCCGGAGCAAGGCACGGGAAATAGAAACAGTATAGTAGGATCGACGATCGTGTGATCCTTAGAAAGATAGATGGAAAATTGTGAACTTTTATCCCTCTAGCCTTTACTTTAGAATAGAAGACTACTAAAATCAAAAAGCACATGGACACCAAGTCTATCTACGCTATTTTTTTATCTTAAATTATATAATTTAAAATAATTTAAAATATGTGTTCTTATTATATTTTATCTTTATCTATTTTTCTTACTAAAAGTCCTTATAGCAGATAAAAACTTTAATTATTGATGGGCTTATAGACCCCGTAGGATTAGCTCCATCCCCAATAATCATAACTAAAACTCATGCTTTTTGTTATGTTTACTTAATATTTATTGCACATAATTACTATTATAAATTTGGTGTCGTTTAATTGTCATGGTTAATTAGTTTATCATAATTCATTTGGTATTAAGTTGTGAGATTATTTTATTGTAGGGAGGTGACTTTGACTAATTATTACATGATTATCCATTTGAGATTAAGTTGTAAAATCCAATTTTATGAATCAAATGCAATACATATTGAATATCAAGATATTACTTTTCAAATTGACTGGCGACGGGGGTACCGGCGACGCAGGGGACGCCCGCGACACAGGGGACGCCGGGGGACGTCTATCGCCCCAGTTTTGATTTTTCGACTGGTTCGTCGCACACATCGACGCCAACGGAGGCTGCGCCTACGGCCCAGTTTGACACTTTCTCCTTCGATGACTTGGGGTTAGATCTTTCCGGTGTTCCGGATGCTCCCGTTCAAACGGGGGGCGCAGGGCGGGGTCGGGGCGCCCCAAAGAAGAAAGGCAAGGGGAAAAGGGTCGGCGAGTCCTCGCAGCCGGGTGAGGACGACAACTCGGTACGGAGGAGGTGGACGGACGCGGAGAACGTCGCGCTGTCCAAGGCGTGGGTGAGTGTTTGCGACGATCCTCTCGTTACTAACAACCAGAGGATCGTCAACTTGTGGGGCAAGATAGCAGCAGCCTACCAGAGGTTTTGCCCGGAGGGGAGGCCACGCAATCGGGAGGATTGCCGGAAGGGGTGGGACCGAATCAGGGTTGCGGTCTCCCGATTTTCGGGCTTGTACACCAACGCCCTCCGCATGATGAGCAGTGGGCAAACGGAGGACGACTGCAGGAGGATAGCGGAGAAAGCCTTCCCCCTGAAGGGGGTGTACAAGGACTTCACCTACTGGAACTGCTATCTTGTGCTGAACGACTCCGAGAAGTTCCGAGTAGGTGTCGACTCTGGCTGGCCGAAGAAGCAACGGTTGAACTATTCCGGTGATTTCAGCGGCAGTAGCGGTGGTTCCCACGACCTCCCTGAGACGGCCCAGGAGGTCCCGACCCCTCGTTCATTTGCTCGCCGTACTCGCCCGGTTGGGCACAGGCGGGCTCAACGGGAGGCGAGGGGGGTCGCCGGGGGTTCACAGGAGGTCCAGTTGGCATCCCCCCTTGGCCAATCCACAGCGGATCTCAAATTCTTCGCGCGTCAACAAACGCGCGCTTAGATGGTCAAGACGATGGCCGAATGGCGGACGGCGGTGGACCCCGTGGAGAAGAGTTTGCTTCAAACATTGCTCCTGAGCATGCAGGAGGATTTGGAGGCGGCACGGAGGGAAGCCGACGGGAGTAGAGGCGGCGGCGACGGAGGCGGAGGCGATGGTGGCGACAGCGACGGAGGAGACGACGACGGCGACGAGGAGTGAATTATTGTACTTTTTTAAAAATTATTGTAATTTTTTTTAATTATTGTACTTTTTTAAAATTATTGTACTTTTTAAAATTTTAATAGTATTATTAATGTTTCCCGTATATGTCTCGTAAATTAAATTTCGTATATTGTGTGATTGTTAATTATTTCATTTTGTATATATTTGTTAATAGTGATGTGGATATTATGTGGCTAGGCTATGGCTGGACTATTGCTGGGCTATTTGCTTGTTTTGATGATGTGGCAGGAGGATTTTTAGTGCTGATGATGTGGCAGTGGCTAGGCTATGGCTGAGCTATTGCTGGGCTATTCCTATTGTGGATGGCCTAAGTCATAAGACCTCAAAGTAAGATAAAATAATACTCACTCCGTCTAAAAAATAGGCTATTTGGGATACGAGTTTTACTGCGTAATTGGTAAGCTACGAAAAAAACTATTATATAAGATGGAGGAAGTATATGTATATAATTAAAAATTGATTGCAGCAACAAACCTGGGGTGGTCTCCCTCTCATTCTGTAACATGACTTGTCACCTCTTAATTCGTTCACCAAATTTATTTGAATTAAAGTAAACAATTTAAAAATTAGTATATCCAAGACTTCGTACTACTTTAGTCCTCTCATGATATAGAAAATTTTCGGCAGTGTTTACTAACCTCTCATACATAACACTAGTTAAATAAGCTCAACATAATAGGAGTATATGTACAATGCCGGATTAGATTTTATAAAATTTTGTGGACTCATTATTTGACAAGTTATATAGATTGTTCACGATTACATAAATTTTGTAAATTATCTTAATCGAACACGCATCCGTCATCACGTGGGTCATTATAGTGCCAAATTATATCTTCTATGGTACGTAATATTTGTTGTAACGTCTCTGTCCATGTATCGATAAATTTCTAAGGATCACATTAGACATAACTATGGGTCTCCACCATTTAGGACTTTGCATGCGTTAATTTGAGTGATATTAGTATCTAATCAAAATCACTCCCCCTCCTAACTTTACATTATAAGTTGTTATTGAAATTATTGTTTATAATTAATTATTATGTGGTGTTTGTTTAGTGCCTTATCTAATGGTCCAATATAATATTATATAAGTATGTTTTTATGGGTCTCCACCATTTTGGACTTTGCATGCGTTAATTTGAGTGATATTAGTATCTAATCAAAATCACTCCCCCTCCTAACTTTACATTATAAGTTGTTATTGAAATTATTATTTATAATTAATTATTATGTGGTGTTTGTTTAGTGCCTTATCTAATGGTCCAATATAATATTATATAAGTATGTTTGTTAGATACAGAGAGAGAGTATTTCCATGATTTAATGTGCTCGACTTGGACGAAACAGCTAGTTGTTGATCATTATTCATAAGAGCATCCGCAGCGGTGACACCACGCCGTCCGTCCGTTCGTGCCAGCGGCGCGGCGCACCGCTGCTCGTCACTGGCCCGACGCTGCTCGATGCATCAAGCACGTCCATGCCAGCGAGCAACACACGTGTCAACACCTGATTGGCCAACGACAATGACGTTGGAATTTCTTTTTTTTAAATCAGATTTTAATTAAAAATTCTGATTAAAAATTAAAAAAAAAATTTCCCACTTCCCAAAAAATTATATGCGTTTCTCCCCACTTTTAATTTATTTTTCAAATTTTTCCCCCAAAAAATACACATTTTCATCTACAAATACCCCCACGTCCACACAAAAAAATTCACACCACACTACACAATTCTCATCTAAATTCTCTCATTTCCATTCTTATAATTCTCAATCTTTCTTTCACTCTTACAACAAAAAAATGTCCGGCTCCGGCGATCACCCCTCCGACACCCGCGGGTGGAACCACGAATGGTTCGGCTCGCAACCATATCCTAGTCCGGAAACGGAATTTTCGGCCCATCCTCAAACCCAAAGTTCGCAAGCTACGGGTGGCTATCGGCCTTATGCGGTGGACGACCAAGATGCCCCTGATGGGCAATACGGGTGAGCACCCGAACCACCCGTACGTAGAGAGGGAGGGAGTGACAACTCTCAAACTCCTCATCTTCCTACTCGTGGTGTCCGCACCCCTTACACTCCGGGGGAGATGGATCAATTATTCAAAGCATTTTTGTCTATCTCCGATGATCCGGAGATTGACACAAACCAATCCGAGGACCATTTTTGGTGGCACGTCTGTCGCCGGTACAAACAAAACCGGAAGGCTGGAACAATCGAGCGCAACGAGAGTATGGTGCTCAATGCCATATACAGAGCCAACGAAGAAATCCAAAAGTTCTAGGGGTATTATCTCCAGGAAGAGCGGTCGGCGGGGAACGGCAGAATCGAGGTCGACATCATCAGTGCCGCAATGGCGACCTACCAATCCCAACACTACAAACCGTTCAAGTACCTCAATGTTTGGCAGGAGGTGCGTGTGCATCCGAAGTATAGGGGATGCGTATCATCCTCCTCTAGCTCCTCCAGCAAACGATCGAGGTCGGTATCCCTATCCGACGCCGGCTCCGATGAGGTGTCCACCCAGCTTGCCGGAGCTAACTTGGGTAGCCCCGACGCCGGCCCGAGTAGTTCCCAACGCCGGTTGCAAGGAAGGAAGAAGTCGACGGCCAACCACCATCGCGCCGCGACTCCATCTGCCCCCGATCCCGCTCGAGCTCCCGCTCCCACTCCCTTTGTGCCACCTCAACCCCCCACCAACTCGTTGTGGGGGGTTTTGGCCCAACTCAATTTGGCCGATAGGTCAACTATGACCCCTGAGCAACTTCGATCGCATGTGGCAATGATACGGGGTCTCCAAAGAACATTGATGGTAGAGCCGGATGAATAGTCTTCCACGAGAGTATTTTTAGCCTTTAATTAAGTAATTTTTATTTTTTAGGAGTTTAATTATGTAATTTTTATTTTTTAGGAGTTTATTATGTAATTTTTAATTTTTAGGATTTTAATTACGTAATTTTTAATTTTTAGAATTTTAATTATGTAATTTTTATTTTTTTTATAATTTGTAATAGTATTCTGGGTAATTTTAATGTATTTTAATATTATGGAAATGTTTTTATTTAAATTGAATAATAAAATGGTGTGACCCTCATGGCGGACACAAATGTAGCTAACAAGGGGCTTAAGCCCTCCCTAAAACCATTTTTTGGGAGCTTTTCTTTTATAAAAATTTTATATTTGTCCAAATTAAATATAAATTTCTATGTAAAGCCCCTATCAATAATCTAAAAATATACTATTAAGAAATACGTAGTAAACATAGCCCCTATCAATATGATTTTCTGCGTCCGCTACTGGTGACCCTTGAGCTTGTCCTTGCAGAAGAGCACGGATGCCAGTGTTGTGCTCTTGCCTAAGGACATGAAGTAAAAGTGGATGTGGGTCCACATCCATGCTCATTGGCAAAAGCACGGATGAGGATGCTCCAACTATTTATGTGATAATAATTGATTATGAAAAACGAACGGAAGACATGTTTGCAAACCTATTCAATTATGATAACGTGTCATTAAATTGTTGATAGTGAATTTTATTTATTTTTTTAATTATTGTCAGGCTTGTTTATGTCGTAGTACTACTGTATTTTCATACTCCGTCACAACTCACAAACAATATATTATATATGTGTATATAACAATTAGCATCAAATTAAGTTCCATTATTTTGCTTTTTTCCAATTATTAATTGACTAATTTAATTAGTAAACACACGTCGATTATCATTATCATATATATAATCCAAAAATAGTTCTTCAAATATGTAAGATTATGTGCAAATATATCTTATAATTTCTTTGAGGAAACATCAATATCTTCAAGACGAGCTTAGTGAAAATAAGGTCTTCCACGAAGCTCTCGACTATTTTTTCAATGATCGACCAAAACATCAACTGCGTGAAATGAATAAAAAGACATTGATGGATTCAATATATCCAAATCGTCATAATTAATTGTGTCATTGTGTCATAATTGATAATACGAACGATTCATCTAAATATTCTAGTGGATCATGAATAATCGCAAATCTTAATCTAAGATTTGACGTGGCAACCAAAAGTTCAAAGAATAGATGGTGTAGGCATAATTGGCGTGGAACGATGATGAGGGTGCATCTAGCTCGTCCAGCACGGCGACCGGGCCCCCCGCTAAAGGATTACCGCCGGGCTTCAATGAGGTTCTAGCTAGCCAGGTCTCAATGCGCAACCAACAAGACCATGTTCAGCTCATGAACGACATGATTGAAGAAGTGTGAGCCCGTAACCGCCGTCGCTGAGTTTGCGTATTTTTTTAATTCGTATTGTAATGTATTAATTTCTATAAATGAAATGAAGTTTTTTCCCAATTTTGTATGTTATTTAAATTTTCTATAAATGAAATGAAATGAAAATTCATAGGGCGCCCCTTAGGGCGCCTCATTGCAGGTGGGGGTAGGAGGATAAAACTGATGACGTGGCGCGCCTTAGGACGCCCCATTGCTAATGGCCTAAAGGAATAACATTCTCTAAATAAATGTTATATTTTGACTCGATACAAATTTTTTAAAAGGTAAACAAAAAATTAATCATTGGAAAAATTCATGGAATATGAGTTATAATTTTAGCTTTATAACAAAATGTGTGTGTGAAAGAGTTAATAAATGTTACATTTATAAGAAAATAGTACTCTAGACATTTGATTGATGATTGACACCCCAAAATAGAAATAGGAGACATTGTATGGTGAACAAAGAGATTTATCTTTTATGATATAAACTACTTACATGCGCCAATACCTTTTCAAGTTTATAGTTTATTAAGATCATCTTAAATAATACTTCAAAATCCATAGATTGAGAAAATATTTTTTATGATACTTCAAAACTCATTTTATTTTGAACTTTTAACAAATAATACTACTTATTTTGGGTTTACACTAAACTATAACATATCCAAATTACTTTTTTGTGATTTTGTGAGTACAAAAAATAAGTGAGTAAAGAATGTTCTTTTAAGTTTAGATTTGATACAAATGATTAAAGTAAAAGTATTGTTTAATACTGTATAACATTTACCTTAAATAAGTTTGAAATAATGCAAATAGTTGGAAATTATCTACAAGTATTGTGTATAAACAACTGGATTAAGTGCAAACAGCAAATCATTTTTGCTCAACATTTATGACGGATCAATTAAGTGTTTTATTCATATATCAGACAAATATTGCATGGATTGAAGTTATAACCAGGGGCGACCCCATTAATTGAGACGTTTCTTTTATTGTAAGATAAAACAAAACATAGTAAAAGTAGAATTTTATTATGTGACGAAAAGAAGCAAAATAAATTGATGAGATAACGTGATAAAATATATTAAGAAGACCAAAACTATTAAATTTATTGAAACAAACGATGAAATATTTTTAATTTTTTTAAATTTATTTTTATTACTTAAATTTGTCTTATTTAAAATAAAATATACGAGTGGGCCCAAATTTTATCTGGACCTAGTACGATCAATCGTCTATCCTGCATTGGACTCAAAATCAAGAAATAATAATGAAATTGGAATGGATAAAGTAAGAGTCACGTCTATGCCCCATGTCACTTTTTATAATTGGTTTTGATTTAATTATACGCATCCATCCTTATTTTAATTAGGTTGTCACTTGTCTTTACATGGAAGAATTCAATGTTGAAACTTGGAAGTCAGTTTTAAGTCACCATTAGACAGCTATGATCTTGATATGAAATTATATTTTTAAGTCGCCTCTAGAATTTCGAAAAGGTTTGGAAATTTAAAAACATTTATTTTTTGTGTGGTGCAAAAATTTTCGAGCAGGTGCATGCAAATTCGAATTTTCTCATATTTAATGATTAAATTATTGATAGGTTTCCACTGTTGTACAAACAGAACGTTTGAAATGATCAACGATTACACTGTTAGTTGATTTTTTTAGGCTGATCCTGACAAGACAAAGGCTGAGGATTATATAGCAAAAATAGACCCACTATCAAACAATATTATTATGCAAATAATAGACAAATATATATATATAAGAAAGGCCTCCTGTAAATGTCAAAAATGGATTAAACTATTTTCCCCGTCTCATAGAAATAGAGTATTTTTTTTTCATTTGTCCGTAATATTGTGACGCCCCAGAATTTCATTTTCTTCTTTCGAGATAAATCGGATTTAATTAGTATAATTAAATGCTAGTAGAAGTCGTGTTACTTTGTAATCGTAGAACTCTCGTTGAAATCCCGACTATGGAATATATATAAGTATTTGATTTTGGAAAATAAAGTGTGAGACTTTATTGATGCAAAGGAAAAGAGAATAAATTAGTGTAATACTTTGTGAAGAGGATTTTACATATCTTTTGGGAGAGTGAAGTGAAAGAGACTACACTATGTTGCTTACATCTTGTGGCACAACAATTCGAAATACAAAAATAGAAGCTACAACTTAGCATCCTAGAGATTCCAAACTAAAGTATTTGGATACTAGCCCAATAGAATAACTAAATCTAAGTGTGGGAATAAAAATCCTCCTCTTTCCCTCATCCTCTTCCCTCTCGATTTTGTGCCCCACAAAGCTCCAAGAAGGCAGCATGTACCTGCAAGATGTAACACCAAAAAGGGGTTAGAGAATCTTCACACAAAAAAATCTAAGGTTTGGGAACCTTATCAAAATAGCAAGTATGGTCAAGCAACATGACATCATCGGATCTCCCAAAGAAGGAATGGAGACAATTGGTATATGAATGTGAGCTCTCTTGGAAGCACCAAAAGGATGAATAGGCAGGATCCATGAGATCAGCCAAGGGAGCTACCCATATGTTACACCAAAAAGGCATAGATAGCCTACTTACAAAGCTTGAAAGGAAGCTAAGATACAACCCCAAAGTAGGAGACGTTCTCCCCAAGATTTCAGGCACAAGATGCTGATAAGTCTCGTTTTAGGCCTTGGTTACCGGTCAGTATAACGTGCTTAATTGGAAATATCTGCAAAAATAGTTGCTAAAGTGTGCAGGATAAGATACAAGTCAGAAGGAAAGGGGTCGGAAGAAATTCGAGTGACAAAATGGAGAAAATGTGCAAACTGACCAGTATGAGCAGAAAAAGTGCAACCTGGCAAGTATGGGCAGAAAAAGGTGCAAACTGGCCAGGATGGATGCCATGGAGCTGGACACGAGAAAGCAGGACTAGCTTGGAACAAGGGGCAAAATTGTCATTTCGCATGAAGAGGCAGCCCTACAAATTAGGGCAAGCCACCCTATAAATAGGAGTTGAACATAAAGAAAAGGGGATCACCTTTTAGGAGAATAGCTCCATTAGTTCTTAGTTTCACTTTCTCAACCCTGCAGCCTGACTTGAAGATTCCGGCCACCTGCCGGCGAGGAGCACCATGCCTGATTCATTCCAGCCGCCGTAGTTCCAGAAGTTCTTCCAGTTTCAGTTTCCGAGGAGCCAAACAATCTTTTACTTGCTTTGTTTTATGCTTTCTTAGTTTAAGTACTTGTTTTTGCTTGCATTTGACTTGGATTCTAGTAGCTACTTTAGTTGGAACATCTTTTGGGTGATAAATCCTGAATGCAATGAAGTTTATTGTGGTTTTATTTTGTGTTTCAGCGTGTCTTGGGTTTAATCTGCCCAGTTAGATAGATCTGGTAGTTTATGTGAATTTCTGTTGTTTAAGTGCTTGAATTTGCCTAGCGTAGTTAGATCTAGTTTTTCCTCAAGTGTTTACAAGTTTTAATCGGTTTAAGTTTCTAAAAAATGCATGGAATTCGTTTCTGCTGGTTTCTATCACCTTGTCCTGTTGACCAGTTTGCGTAAATCTCAATTTTTCTTTGCTTTCGTTCTTGATTTCAAGTTAAATATTGCATTTACGAATTTTCAAGCTTGAGCATTCATCAATGGAGTTTGTTAGATCTTGTTAGTTTAGCTTGGTGAAGAAGAAAATGTCACAATCAAAGAATGAGACCACTTGTGTTGCTTTTGTTGCCTTTTGCTTTTGTACTTGCACTTTTTCAGCTTTTCTGCACACCCAGTAGACATGCCAGCATGTCCTTTGATTATCTTTACCTTTTGTCTAGCCATTTTTAGTAAGTTTCGTCTAGTAGCTTCGAACATGCACACTCGCTCCCTAGTTTACACACGCACTTTAATTTCTTTTAGCATGCAACATTTAGTGCCCACCATGACCTAATGGTCATGATGGGTATTGGTTTCATTTTCACCTACTGGTCAGTTTAGATATTGGTTCCATTTCATTTCACGTCTAGTTTTAATCTCAACCCCATAAAGCTTGGTAGCAAACCAACCCTTCCAAGATGTCTTCACGATTGCACACGTCCTATCCATCTCTGTGGGATCGACCCTTACTCCACTATACTAGTCAGTAGAAGTGGATTGAGGTTTTTTTATTGACAAGATGTTTTAGGCACAAACCCAACGACACGACTAGGTCTAGGTACCCTCCTGACCAATTGGCACACACAAGAGTCGCTGCCGTAAAATAAAATTCTCTCTTGTCAAATGCCAAGAATGAGAGCTATATAAACAATCCTCTCACCACTCTCTCCTTCCCATTTTTTTCGACACTCAAGATTTTCAATCACAAGGAGTGCAGCGAGGGGGGAGGAAGAGGAACGAGGACGGCAAGAGATCAGTTCCACCAAACCGAGAGGAATCGCCAAATTAGGTAATCCCACTACACCCTCTCACATCATGTAGAAAAACACAGTTTTTAGCCAAGAACTTAGAGAACATAGAGCTCAATAGATTCCCACAACAATAGCATGTACAAGTATCACATAGGAAGATCCTCAACAACAACAGTAGAAATCAACTAATAATCCCATCATAATTGACAAGTACCAAAGACTTTTGCTCAATCCAGTGAGCTATGCATACTAGACTTGATCTTGGAGACTTAGAACATAGCTACTGCCCAAGATGGAAAATTTAACGGCAAGAACAACGAAACCAAGGGGACTGACAAATAGAGAAATTGTTTTAGTGCGGCGACTCTTGTGTGTGTCAACTGGATAGGAGGGTACCTAGATCTAGTCGTGTCGTTAGGTTTGTGCCTAAAACATCTTGTCAACAAAAATACCTCAACCCACTTCTACTGGCTAGTATAGTGGAGTAAGGGTCAATCCCACATAGATGGATGTATATGTGTGCAATTGTGAAGACATCCTGGATGGGTTGGTTTGCTACCACGCTTTATGGGGTTGAGATTAAAACTAGGCGTGAAATGAAATGGAACTTATACCTAAACTGATCGGTAGGTGAAAATAAGACCTTGAAGTTTCGTTTTGAAAAGAGCGTGTGCACTTGATGTATCACAATCCTACAGGGTCCAGAGGATTCGCTAGATCACAAGGTCTAGGAGATCGTGGAACCTTCAGAATTCGGTCGTTGGACACACTATTTCCGCTTCAAAGACCTCAACCCACTATACTATTGGCTGGTATATGAAAGTAAAGGATCGATCCCACGAGGACGGATGAGTTAGCATGCATTCAAAGGGTTTTGGGAAGGTTTTGGCTGCTTCCACGCAACAAGTGGGTCGAGAATTTAAACTACTAGACTGGGGAAATTAAAGCTAAACTACTCTATGTACTGGGTCCAGGAAACGGGTTCGCATGACACATGCATGACTCAAAATGAAAAATCAACTTGAGAAACAAAAATTCAAACAAACTGGGTGTTGGACTGGCTTTCCTAAAATGGCCCAACAAGCTAGCACAGAAAGTGGGGACCAAATTTCCCTAAGTGTCCAGGTTCTGGAAGAGCTGCGGAAAGCACAAAAGACAAGCAGAAAGCACAAACATGAGCAGATCTGATCCTAACTACCAACAAACTTCATCTTCTCCATGAATCAAATGGGAATAACAGAGTAAAACAGAGCATAAATCACCATGAGAACAGAGCACGTTCCAGAGTTTAAACACGAAATTAGAGACTAAATCGACAGATCTAAACTACTGGGCCTAGTAGATGCGAGAACAAACAGTAAACAACCATAATCATGCAGAATTTAAACGGAAACTCCAGATCCACCACAATTCTCCAAAATCCCCACGTCTCCATAATCAGATCCAACAATTCCAACAACAAACCAACATATCCCAACTCCAAACATCCAATAAATAACAAATACGAAAGAGAAAAACAACAAACAAACATCAACTTCACGAGATCCAACAAAAACCAACAGAAACTTCCATAATATATAAAACTAAACTTGATTCCAGAAACCCAAGTCAAAAACAGAAATTACGAAACAAAAACCAACGAGTACTTAAAATGGAAAGAGAACTAGACAAGCAAATGTAATATTATTTCTTCGCCTTTGCAAGGCGGTGTTACACAGTAGCAAAACAAACTAGAGCCACCACGGTAGCCGGAAATCAACCCATCTCCAATTGCGCATCAATTGAAATGTGTTTATGAAGTGTGTGTTAGAGTTTGTATACTAGAAATCACCTTTCGAGTGATTGAATACTGTAAAACTCTATATTTTATTTTTCAATGGATGCAACAGATTATTTTTGTCATAATGTTGTTATGTTTTACATTTAATGAATGTTTATTGCATATTTAAATGTATAAGCAACGTAACAAATCTAAGTCTTTGTTTTAGTAGACCGGTTGTGGGCGTCGTCCGTTTTAAGGTAACACGGTCAGTTCTGAACAAAGAAAAATAAGAATTTCACAACCTAGATAGGCCTAGACTACCTATCGTGAAAGGTTGCAATGTCAGTCCGCATATTTCTAAGCCTTACTGAAATACGATGACATTGATGTGGTATAACACTGAATTGGATCTAACAGCAAGACAAGTCTTTATCCTATCTACTGAAAGACGAGGTCTTGATATTTAATTTCTTAATCAATGTACGTTAGCATTGAGCATACGGTATAGATTATGCACTACTTTGACTTACCAAATGGTGCTGGTTTTTCGCAACCCAAGAATCATGGTATATTGGGTAGTGGTGATTAATATCTAGCAGTGCTAGGATTGCTATTATATTGAATCGTGCGCGAGGTGAGTCTCGTGTGATAACGTCCACAAGAGGAGCTCGAAACAAGGTTATATTATTCGGAACCTAGATAGTTGGAGTTTGATTACTCTATGAATAATAAATAAGTGTTTCTTGCTAAGTCCACTCTTGGAGTTAATAATATGTTAATTAATTAAGTCTATAACATACACTAATTAATTAATGGACATTTCTATCTTAAGTACGGGAAATGAACGACAAACAAATGGAAACCCGTAATACTTGTAATTTTGGATTTGGATGGGCAGTGCAATATTACTTATGTAGTGGCTGCTCGTAATATTCCAATATAAGCTTATATTAAATTGTGGGTTCAATTTAATTAGTAAGAAGCTAATTGGGGGATGCCATATCCAAATTCTTCCATAGATCCCTGACTGGGCCCAATATGTGACTTAATATAAATATGAGAATAAAGGAGACAAAAAATAAACTAAATTACTATCATAATTTTTGTCCCCATCTCTTTCTGGAAGAGGGACGATTTTCTGCTCCCTTCGTGAGCAGTTTTCATCTTCTTTATTCAAGTTCTAGAATTCTGGTGAGATCGGCCCACACTGATATCAGTTTACAATCCGGGAACCAGTCAGAAGATCCGTGGTTTAGTACCCAAGATCTTCACGTGGAGAAGGCGCTAGCCAACTTCGATTATTTGGAGAATCAACGAGGTAAATTGGCTAATTCCGTAGTAAGCATGTTTTAGGTTTCAATTACGCTAAAGCATGATTAAATTCAAGTTATGAGCATGATACATGTAAGAATTACGCAAATAGATTTTGTCTAAATAATCTGCTAAATAGATCAAGATATTATGTGATCAATTGAATGCACGCTTCCGCTGCCAACCCCATCAGTGTGGAGCTAAGTGAGTGAGATAGGAACCTCCTAAAAAGTGATCTAAAAAAGTGTCTCCTTTTTCTTTAATGTTGAGCTCTTTATATAGGTAAGGCTCTGATCCCTAGGGAAACTTCTTGGTGAATTGACGCTTGTGCCCATGAATAGGATCTTTTTAAATTCTGCTCTTGCTCCATTCTGCTCGTGTCGCCAACTTCCTGATTCTCCTAGGTCCGAGCGACGACTCCTGATATTTAACTTCAAAATCCATCTCTTTTGCATCTGCCAGGTCAATTAGCACAAACTCCTTGGTCCGGCAGATTTATTACGCACCTGAACTTAGACACATACATTAGTGCACCGAAAATACAAAATTTAGATCTAAAACCCATGCATGAAACGAGCCTTATCAGACCTATACCCCTCTTGACCAGTAGGTCAGAGTGGGCTCTAAATGCTGCATGCTACAAGAAATTAAAGTGAGTGTGTAAACTAGGGTGCGAGTGTGCATGTTAGAAGCTACTAGATGAAACTTACTAAAAATGGCTAGACAAAAGGTAAAGAAAATCAAAGGACATGCTGGCAGACTGTCTGCTGGGTGTGCGGAAAATCTGAAAAAGTGTAAGTACAAAAGCAAAAAGCAACAAAAGCAACACAAGTGGTCCCATTATTTGATTGTGACATTTTCTTCTTCACCGAGCTAAACTAACAAGATCTAACAAACTCCATTGATGAATGCTCAAGCTTGAAAATTCGTAAATGCAATATTTAACTTGAAATCGAGAACGAAAGCAAAGAAAAACTGAGTTTTACGCAAACTGGTCAACATGACAGGGTGGCACAAACAAACAGAAACGAATTCCATGCATTTTTAGAAGAAATGACTGATTGAAACTTAGAGAGACTTGAAGAAACACTGGATCTAATTTAACTAGGCATATTCAAGCTCGAAAACAATAAAAATTTACATAAACTACCAGATCTATCTAACTGGGCAGATTAAACCCAAGACAAGCTAAAACACAAAATAAAACCACAATAAACTTCATTGCATTCAAAATTATCACCCGAAACATGTTCCAATTAAAGTAGCTACTAGAATCCAAGTCAAATGCACGTAAAACAAGTTCAAACTAAGAAATCTTAAAAACAAAGCAAGTAAAAGATAGTTTGGCTCCTCGGAAACTGAAACTGGAAGAACTTCTAGAACTACAGCGGCTGGAATGAATCAGGCATGATGCTCCTCGCTGGCAGGTAGCCGGAATCTTCAAGTCAGGCTGCTTGATTTAGAGAGTGGAACTAAGAGCTAATGGAGCTATTTTCCTCTAAAGTGATCTCCATTTTCTTTATGTTCAACTCCTATTTATAGGATGACTTGTCCTAATTTCTCGAGCTGCCTCTTCATGCAAAAAGACAATTTTCCCCTCTTTAGATAATGATTATTCCAAGCAAGTCCTTTATTCTCGTGTCCAGCTCCATGGCATCCATCCTGGCCAGTTTGCATCTTTTTCTGCCCATACTTGCCAGTTTGCACTTTTTATGTTCATACTGGCCAGTTTGCACCTTTTCTGTTCATACTGGCCAGTTTGCACCTTTTCTACGTTTTTTTCACTTGAATTCCTCCTGACCCATTTCCTCCTGACTTGTACCTTATCCTGCACACTTTAGCAACTATTTTTGCAGATATTGTCCAATTAAGCACGTTATACTAACTAGTAACCAAGGCCTAAAATGAGACTTATCAAACTGCTCACACTTAACATATACTTGTCCTCAAGTATGAAGAAACCAGTCAATAAAAAATAGATAAGTCGAGTTTGAAAGCCTGGTTACCCCTCCTGACCGACCTAAGACTCTAAAACTTAAAAGACTCTTCAACACATAGATAACTCACAGAAAACACAAAATAAGAAAACGGACAAAAGATAAAAACACATAAACACATTACATGGGCTATATTTTCAACCAGTCCTCCCCCTTGGGTTGAATCAATCCGGCTGTAAACAACTTCAAATTTCTGCCACCCTCCCCTTCACGGGTTAGTCTATCCGCTTGTCAAGATCGCCACTCTTATTAGCCAAAAGCTGGGTTCGCTCAGTCACTCATTCTTCACCAGAAATGTTAGGACTATTCTCTCATTATTGCTAAATCACAGATGCTTCGAGCTTAGATCTCACAAGTAGCTCCTAAGGATCGTACAAGGGTTGTAATGGGGCTAGGGGGTTATAATGTATGGGTTAGGTCCTAGGGGATCTAAGTTTAAAATTATTTTTATTATGAGAAATGGAGGAGGCATGAATGATACGAATTATTGGCAGGGAACTTCTCGATCTAGTTTCAAGTCTTCTCTTCTTCGCTCAACCAACTGGTTAATAGGATCCCTGGACATTTTCTCCTTATCTGCCCTCTTTATCATTCTCTTTTTTTTGGACCAGCTGTAGGCTCCTGGCCAGTTTCCTTCTTTTCTTCTTTAGGACCAGATGTAGACTCCTGGTCAATTTTCTTCTTCCTTTATTTCTTGACTTCACTTCTTTTTATCTTCTTTTTAGGACTAGGTGTATGTTCCTAGTTGTTTTCATCTTTTTCTTTTCTCTCACTTTTTTTCCTTCTCCACTTTTTCTCTTTTTCTTCTAACTGGTTTCCGTGCCTCGTCTCTTGGTCAGTTGCCCATGCCTCGTGCCCTTTCACATACATGCTCCATGTGGCTCTTCTTTTGAGGAGGTGACTGCGAGCAGATGGAAAAGAGCCACATGGAGCATGTATGTGAAAGGGCACGAGGCATCATGTGTTAGCCACTCTTTACTTTTTTTAGTAGAAAGTGTTCTACTTTAAGAGGGCTTTCACAATTGGCTTCTAATCGGACTTTTCTTTCATACTTGCATCCTCTAGACTAGTCTGGATCTAAGAAAGGTGGTTTCTACTCTTGGTGTGTTTTATTTCCATCGATCATCTCGCCTTAGGATTGGATTAGCTGAGTTTTAAGCTCGTGTTTTAACACATGTCCTAAAAAACAAAACTTAACCTAAGCTAACTTACTAGGGACTGATTCGACACATGACAACAAATATATACAATTATACTGGCCATTATTTTCCCCTCCCACTTCATCCTTGCTTGTCCTCAAGCAAGCATAGTGAAGTGGAAAACAGGATGGCCAGTATCAAACACGTAGAAACACAGAAAACACATAACACATGGAAAACATATTATATATCAAACTTCTCATACTTAGACTATGCAATAGGCTAAATGGGAGAAGAATAACGAACATAGAGAACGCATAGACAATGTAGAACAAAAACTAGACATGCAAAACATATTGTGTCAACGAAAACTTGTCACACTTGGACTATGCAGTAGGCTAAGTGGGAGAACAACATAAAAGCACATAAATCATGCTCACACGAAACAAAAGATGCAAAATATACTATATTTCAAAAACTTCTCACACTTAGACTATGCAATTGCCTAAGTGGGAGAAGGTATAAGACTCACAGACGTAAATCACAAAACAAAGACAAATTCGAAATATTCTAAACGCATATAAACGTTGTAAACCTCCGTCTTCTCACACTTAGGCTATGGAATAGGCTAAGTGTTATGAATGGGGGTATACGCATGCTAAACACAACAAAAAAAACATGTACAAACACAAAGACAACACAACTAAAAAAAATCTAAGTTTACTGAAAAATAAAAAGAAAGCTAACTGGTCAGTTGGTAGGGTCGGTTATCTTCTCCTCAGGATCCTCCTTGGTCCAGAGCCTTGTACAATTTCCTTCTCGAGTTTCTTTGTTGGTACACATCAGGTGTGTCACTCTTTTTTTCTTATGATTCTTGAAAGTCCCCTTGATTTTCCTCTTTTCCATAGGCCGCAGATGACGGTTGTTGGGGCCTTTGCTCCCGATCAGTTTGGGCACTCGTCCCAACTTCCTGATGATAACAACCATTAGGACCACCCTGGGCTTCTTGGTCTTCTTCTTTTGCTTTGCTGCCCTATTGCCTTTCCCCTTTCTTTCTTAGTTGTATCTTCCCTCTTTGTCTTGCTTGATTCCCCCAATGACTCCTTCCATTCAGGTTCCTTATAGGATGTTTCTGGCCTTAATGTCACCATGCTCACATTAGCCTTGTCAGGTATGTGCACCGTGGCTGGGAGCCTTCCTGCATTCCCACAAATCTCATTCCTCGAACTGGCCAGGTAGGACAATTGCTTATTCAACATGTCCATATTTACCTTATGCTCTTTTTGGGCATTTTGCATGCCTTGCACCACCTCATCATTCGACTGCAAATCACTCCTCATGTTTTGCTGCGAAGCAAGCAACTCTCCTATAATCTCTTCCATAGATCCTCCTGACTTGTTTTGGTGTGGGAAATGGTTGGGGTTCTGCTGATAGTAGGGATTATACTGGGTTTTAGGTGTGGGTGGTAGGTATAGTTTGGCTGATTTTGATGAGAAGGGGTACTGGCCGAATTGGTTAGAGTTGTGGTGTTGACCGTGATTGGGATTCAGGTGGTTTTGGTAGGGATTTTGTTGGTGATGGGAGTTATACTGGCTGGTGAATGCAGTTGGCAATCTGGATGGTTTTGATTGTAGGGGTAGTTTGGCTTATTTTGGTGTGAAGGGTACTGACTGAACTGGTTGGCGTGGTGATGCAGGTTAGGGTTAGGGCATGGGTGATTTTGGTAGTTCTGGTATCCCATCTGATATGGTGGCACATAGGTGGTATTTTGATATGGATTTGGTGGGTACGGATTATGCTGGTTTCTTCCTGTCCAGTTCGGTTGTGAATCTTGGGTTGGGGGTCCACCATAGGCATTCTGAGGTGGGTTAGGCTGGTTAGAGTTGCCCTCTCCCGATCTAAAGTTCGGGTGTTCTCTCCAAGGTGTGTCCTCCTGCCTTCCAGGAGTCCAGTTCCTATTTGAATTCCAAAGCCCAATCGTATTTGGATAGTGATCCCCTTGGGCAGTTACCGTGGTGGCCTTGATTAGCGGAGCTTGCAGTTTATTCTTATAAATTGCCGACAAAAGTGCCCTCTCGAGCTTTTCAATCCGACACTCCAATTGATCATCATTTCTCACTACTGGAGCATTTGCCATACCTCATCTGGGCGGGAGAGTACGTGGATCGTCATAGGCCCTTTTCGCGTAGAGAAGTCTTTCCATAATTCTCTTGGCCTCACTAAATCGTAGTTTGGAAAAACTTCCTCCACTTGATGAGTTCACTAAGTCCTTGCTCTCCGCATTCATTCTCTCATAGAAGATTGAGTAAATTTCTACATCCAACATGTGGTGGTTTAGGCATGCGTCCAACAGACCCATTTATCTTGACCAGTACTGACTCAGGGTCTCATCGTAACCTTGTGTAACTCCTCGGATTTCCTTTCTTAGTGCGCTTGTCCTGGCCGTTGGGAAGAACTGATCCAAAAACATCATCTTGAAGTCAGACCAGGTTCTGATAGAATTTGGTGGTAGCCTCATGAACCAAGTATTCGCCTCCCCTTTAAGGGCAATGGGAAGGGCCCTAAGCCTATAGTCATCCTCGCTTGATCCCGTAGGTCTCTTCTGAGCCTTGTAGATTTTGCAAAATTCATGCAAGAACTCGTATGGATGGTCACAACTCCTCCCCAAGAACACAGGCATGACGACCATAATGTGGGGCTTCACGTAGACTGCCTCTTGTCCTAAGGTCATGACGATATCTTGCAGTGGTTTGCCATCCAAGTGGGTGTACAGTGAGCCTATCTCGGGATCATCTTCCTGGTCGTTAGCCATGTTGGCTTTCTCCTCTTCAGATGCAGATATTGATTCTGGTTCACTCTTGATGGCTGTGCTGCGATCTTCCTTACCGCTCGCATACAAGTCAACAGGAAAGGCAGTGGTTAATCCTGAATGAGTAGTGACTTGATTTACCTCTTCTCCCCTTAGCCAGTTGGACTTAGTGTCTTTTAACTGTGGAACACAAAAAATAAAGAAAATTTTATTTACATTAATTACACCAAAATTCTTAACAAAAGCACATGATACGCCATCCATCCCCGGCAACGACGCCATTTGACAGATAGAGAAATTGTTTTAGTGCGGCGACTCTTGTGTGTGTCAACTTGCCAGGAGGGTACGTAGACCTAGTCGTGTCGTTGGGTTTGTACCTAAGACATCTTGTCAGCAAAAAAAGCTCAACCCACTTCTACTAGCTAGTATAGTGGAGTAAGGGTCGATCCCACAGAGATGGATGTATGCGTGTGCAATTGTGAAGACATCTTGGAAGGGTTGGTTTGTTACCATGCTTTATGGGGTTGAGATTAAAACTAGGCATGAAATGAAATGGTACCTATAGCTAAACTGACTGGTAGGTGAAAAGAAGACCTATATTCCTCCTGACCAGTAGGTCAGGGTGGGCTCTAAATGCTGCATGCTAAAAGAAATTAAAATGCGTGTGTAAACTAGGGTGCGAGTGTGCATGTTAGAAGCTACTAGACGAAACTCACTAAAAATGGCTAGACAAAAGGTAAAGAGAATTAAAAGACATGCTGGCATACTGTCTGCTGGGTGTGCGGAAAATCTGAAAAAGTGTAAGTACAAAATCAAAAAGCAACAAAAGCAACACAAGTTGTCCCATTCTTTGATTGTGACATTTTCTTCTTCACCGAGCTAAACTAACAAGATCTAACAAACTTCATTATGAATGCTCAAGCTTGAAAATTCGTAAATGCAATATTTAACTTGAAATCGAGAACAAAAGTAAAGAAAAACTGAGTTCGACGCAAACTGGTCAACAAGACAGGGTGACAGAACCAAACGGAAACGAATTCCATGTATTTTTTAGAAGAAATGACTGATTGAAACTTAGAGAAACTTGAAGAAACATTAGATCTAATTTAACTAGACATATTCAAGCTCGAAAACAACAGAAATTCACATAAACTACCAGATCTATCTAACTGGGCAGATTAAACCCAAGGTAAGCTGAAACACAAAATAAAACCACAATAAACTTCATTACATTAAAGATTATCACCCAAAACATGTTCCAACTAAAGTAGCTACTTGAATCCAAGTCAAATGCAAGCAAAACAAGTATTCAAACTAAGAAATCTTAAAAACAAAGCAAGTAAAAGATTGTTTGGCTCCTCGGAAACTGAAACTGGAAGAACTTCTGGAACTACGGCGGCTGGAATGAATCAGGCATGATGCTCCTCGCCGGCAGGCGGTCGGAATCTTTAAGTCAGGCTGCTGGATTTAGAGAGTGGAACTAAGAGCTAATGGAGCTTTTCTCCTCAAAAGTGATATACTTTTTTTTTATGTTCACCTCCTATTAATAGGGTGGCTTACCCTAATTTCTAGGGTTGCCTCTTCATGTGAAAAGACAATTTTGCCACTCTTTAGATAATGATTATTCCAAACAAGTCCTTCCTTCTCGTGTCCAGCTCCATGGCATCCAACCTGGCCAGTTTGCACCTTTTTCTGCCCATACTTGCCAGTTTGCACTTTTTCTGCTCATACTGGCCAGTTTGCACATTTTTCTACCCATACTTGCCAGTTTGCACCTTTTCTGCCCATACTTGCCAGTTTGCACGTTTTCTGCGTTTTTTCACTTGAATTCCTTCTGACCCATTTCCTCCTGAATTGTACCTTATCCTGCACACTTTAGCAACTATTTTTGCAGATATTATCCAATTAAGCAAGTTTTACTGACCAGTAACCTAGGCTTAAAACGAAACTTATCAGGGACTAAGGGGGAAAAGGACTTAGCTTAGGTGCGTGGATTGTCCGGCAGCGACGGTTGGCGACGGAGTCTGTTCGCATGATGAGGCTCATTTCATGCATCGATTTAAGGGTAAAATGTATGCTACTTGATCGGTTTATCGCGCAAAACAAGTGTTAAATGTGCAGAAATGACACTTGACCAAGGCAGCAAGGCCGAACTAATCAAGCAAGTACAAAAGGCGATAAAAGGCCAAGAATCGGGGGAGTTGATCAGGGGGGAGTGATCAAGCAGTTAGGCGGGGACCGCTGGCTTCTAGAAGAAGAACATGTGAGGAAATGAGCTGGATATGGCGCACCATTCTGTTATCAAGGACGACGTTCTAGAAGGGGACACGTGCTAGCTTATGAGACGCAAAGACGGAGCTGAGTCAGGAATCTGTTACTCAAAAGCGTCGTCATTCTAGAAGAAAGGGCACGTAGCAATCAATGAGTCGCTCATTCTCAGCATGAGTGAATATTCCCTGTCAAGATAAATAGATGGTGTGCCATCACAAAGAGGGGATCTTTTACTTTCCGTCTAGTTTAGCTTAGTTTAGTTCTCTAGCTTAGTCCAGTTCTCTAGAATAGCTTAGCTTAGATAAAGTAGTGTGTAGTTAAAAAGGGTAATCAAAGAAGCGCTGCAGAATACTTGTTTTCTGTTAGCGATTATCTTAAGTTTTCCGCTGAGATTCTTCTCAGTTTTTACCGCTTTCTTAGTTTCCGAAGTGTTAGCTTAGTTTAAATTTCACGCTGTACTCAGTTTAGTTTAATCAAAGTTATTTTTGTTTTCATCCTAGCATTTACTTTTCCGCTGTTACCTGCAATTCACTTGACCCAGTAGTTAAAGTTCCGTTGATCAAGCTAGCTAGTTTAATTCTGCGTAGAGTAAAAACAGTAGTTAAAAACTCCCAAGTTAAAGCGTGGCAGCTGCTAACCCCCTATTCACTACTCACACACTCGACACACCAACTTCTCTGTGGGATCGACCCCGAACTTGCCGCTTTACTGTTAAAGTTGTGCAAAATTGGGAGTTTATAAATTACTTTGGTAAGGAAGAAAGAGCGAGAGCAAGACTGTAGTGATTACGTGGCAACGGCATTTGCTAACTGTTCCGACCGGTTCAGTTATCATTCCATATAACTTGATCCGCATTCTAATCGCGTTTTCATCTCTTTCCAAGCCTCCTTCCAAAATGGCGCCGTTGCCGGGGAAGCATGGTGTTACTTTATGTTTGTGCGTAGTGCATAGGTGTATATAGTTTTATTTCCTTGTTTTCTCATTTTTTGTTTTTCACTGTTGATGAGGTACCAATGCGGTGGACACTGGAATCATCCCTTTCTATACAGAGAGACTAACGCTCATTGGAGAGTCAAGGAAGCCGGAGTTGTCACCACTCGTTACAGAGCCACATTAGAAGCAGCAGCAGCCGCCGAGCAAAATACACAACCTCCATCACCTGAACAAGCAGGAGCAAAGATATCCCTCGCCGACAATGACTCTGGAATCGGTTCTTTACACGCTCATGACGACAGGGAGCCTACACATGCCATTGCCGCTACTCCTGGGATGCGGACCATCGCGATCAAATCGGAAGTACTGGCCGTTTTGTCCCACTTTAACGCTCTTTCGAAGGAGTGTCCGTACGCTTTTCTGGAAGAATTCTGCCGATACTGTGATATTCAGTCTGTGCCAGCTGGATCCATATCCAAAGATTACAGGCTCAAAGCTATTCCCTTCGTTTTGAAGGGAGATGCGGGTGTCTGGCTGTCAAGGCTGCCAGAAGGTTCCATCAGGACATGGGCTGAGTTCCGCATGAAATTTCTCGATCGCTTCTTCCCAGCATCGAAGACAAGTGCCCTGAAAAGGGAGATTACAGAGGCTAGGCAGGAGTACGACGAGCCCCTCGGCCAGTATTGGGACAGATTCCAAGGTTTGCTTCAAGCATGCCCCAACCACAAGATGGAGGAGAAGGAAGTCTACTCTGTTTTCTACAGTGGACTCACTGTTGATAGCAAGAACGACCTCAACCTCGCAGCTCAAGGGGACTTCTCAAAAACCGCATTTAGCCAAGCCAAAAATATCCTGGAGAGGCTTATTGAGGCCAAGCGGTCGTATGAGACATCTCGAGGGCGGTATAGGAGAGGAGCAGTGCACGTGGCAGAGGCGCGGAAGGATGAAAAGTTGGAGGCTCGATTTGAGCAGCTGGAAAAAAAATTGCTAGAGGCAGTAGAGAAAGCCATGCCACCTCCACCACCTACACCAAAAGAGCCACAGTATGTGCCGCAGCCGTCACCATCAGAAGAGCATCACTACTACTACTGCGAGTTTCCCCCTGAGGTAGAGCCGCAGGCCAAAGCAAATGCCGTTGGCCACTGGAACGCAAATGGCAACTGGATCTAGGGGAAGCAGAGAGATGCTCCATGGAGGGACCACCCTAATTTTCGATGGATTGATCAGAATCAAGGCCAACCGCTCCAGTTATTAACCCAGCAAGTACAACCCTGAGAAGGGCAACCCAACTGGCCCGCACGAATCCAGGATAGACCAAACTCTGGAGGAAACAGAATGCCCCCGATCAGTAAGTTCATTAAAGACTACCTAGCCGGGAAGGTCAATGAGGAAGGGAGACTAATTACAGACGAGAACGTCTCTGCCGTAATCCAGAGAAGCGACCTCCCCTCCAAGAAAACTGATCCTGGAATGTTCACACTCCCTATTTCTATAGGAGACATCTAGATGGAGCACGCGATGTGTGACTTAGGGGCATCAATCTACGTTCTGCCATACGCCATCTATCGGAAGTTAGGAGCGGCCAAGCTCGTCGACACTGACATAATGATACAGTTGGCCGACAGATCGTGTATTCACCCAGAGGGGATTCTCGAAGACGTGATTGTTAAGGTTAATAACTTTCTATACCCAGCTGATTTTCTTGTGATCAAAATGACGGAACCCGCGTCATAGGAGTCAAGTGGAGTCCTACTAGGACGACCATTCCTGTCGACAGCCAGCACTATTATAGACGTCCGAAATGGGACGATAAGCCTGGATTTCAAAGGAGAGCAGTATACGTTCAATATCGATGAAGCCATGAAAAAGCCAGCTGACGGTGAAAACTTATACTCCATAGATGTGACTGAGCCCTTGGTACATGAATATTTGGAGGAAGCATTCTTAAAGAGACAGTTCACTGACTCCGCTGCAGATAAGGAGGTCGAAAAATAAGTAGAAGAGTGGTACGATACCATGAAAGTCGGAGAGATGGACGACCAGGCCGTGAAGGCAATATCGGAATTTTGCGAGTGCCCGAGGCCAGCTGGGTCAAGTGGGACAGCTCAAGTGTCTAGCTTAGCAAAACGGCTTGATCAAGGCAAGCCACTGGAACAAGAGGCAGGAGAGAACCCTCTGCCCAATGATGAGCCAAAACCTGCAAAGGAATTGAAACCTCTTCCAGCACATCTAAAGTACGCCTACCTAGGTGAGGGCGAAACAATGCCCGTTATCATCAACAGCCACTTGATCCAGGGGCAGGAAGACAAATTGTTGGAAGTATTAAGAAGAAATCAGAAGGCTATTGGCTGGAAGCTGACAGATTTAGTGGGCATCAGCCCAGACTTATGTATGCATCACATACGACTGGAGGAAGGAGCCAAGCCACACCGCGACCAACAACGGAAACTCAACCCCAACATGAGGGAAGAGGTGCTGAAGGAAATTGTCAAGTTGGTTTCGATCGGGATTATCTATTCTATTCCCGACAGTAACTGGGTCAGCCAAGTACACATGGTGCTTAGGAAAGGAGGGATCCAGGTGGTAAAAAATGAAAAAAACGAATTAATACCGGCAAGGCCAGTTACTGGGTGGAGAATGTGCATAGATTATAGGAAGCTGAATCAAGCTACGAAGAAGGATCACTTCCCTCTTCCGTTCATTGATCAAATGTTGGAGAAATTGGCAGGAAAGCAGTATTTCAGCTTCCTGGATGGCTATAGCGATTATTTCCAGATCGCTGTAAATCCAGATGACCAAGAGAAGACGACGTTCACTTGCCCCTTTGGCACTTACGCTTACAGGAGAATGCCCCTATGGCCTCTGTAATGCCCCGGGCACCTTCCAGAGATGCATGATGAGTATTTTCTAGGACCTGTTGGAAGACTGCATTGAAATCTTCATGGACGACTTTACTGTCTATGGGGACGATTTCGATCAAGGACTGCATAACTTAAACAGGGTATTAGAAAGATGCCGCCAGAAGGACTTGGTTTTGAATTTCGAGAAATGCCATTTTATGGTTACTGAAGGGATAGTCTTGGGACATGTAGTGTCAAGCAGGGGAATCAGGTCGACCCAGCAAAAGTAGCGGTCATCGCAAAACTCCCATACCCAACCAACCAGAAGGAGACCAGAGCCTTTTTGGGGCACACTGGGTTCAATAGAAGATTCATCAAAGATTTTGTGAAAATAGCCCAGCCTCTAACGAGACTTCTCCAGAATGATGTCTGCAAAACCGCATTCCAATTTCTGAAGGATAGATTGATAAGCTCCCCAATAATACGTGCCCCCGACTGGAATCACCCCTTCGAGGTGATGTGCGATGCTAGTGACTATGCTGTGGGGGCAGTATTAGGGCAGAAGATTGAAGGAAAAAGTTACGTCATTTTCTACGCTTCCAAAACTCTGAATCAGGCACAAAGGAGTTATGATGTGACCGAGAAGGAAATGCTATCGGTGGTTTTCGCATTCGAGAAGTTCAGACCTTACCTGCTAGGGTCTAAAGTGATAGTGTATACGGACCATGCGGCCATCAAATACCTCTTGACAAAGAAGGAATCGAAGCCCCGATTGATCAGATGGGTACTCCTCTTACTGGAGTTTGATTGGGAAGCAGTGGATAAAAGGGATGCGAGAACAAAGTGGCTGATCACCTAAGCCGAATTTTGCAAGACGATAACGGTGAAGCCATTTCAGACCCCTTCCCTGAGGAACACCTATATCTGGTCAAGACAACGTCTGAATGTCAATGGGTCAACCAAGTAAAAGAGATTGATCAAGCTGAGCAAGGAAGCAAGGAACAACACACGCAGAAAGAGCCATGGTTTACTGACATGGCCAACTACTTGGTAACAGGAGGCTACCCGAGGGTGATGAAATTACAAGGGCACAAAAGTTGAAGCTTAAGAGCGATTTCTGATACTTCTATTGGGACGATCCTTACCTATTGAAAATGGGGGCAGATCATCTAATCCGACGCTGTATACCCGAATGGGAGCAGGAAGATGTAATGATCCACTGCCACGCACTAGCTTGCGGTGGCCACTTTGGACCAAAGAAGACAGCAAAGAAAGTACTTGATAGTGGGTTTTACTGGCCTTCCATCCATAAAGATGCTTACGAATTCTGCAAAAGGTGCCCTCAATGCCAGCTTACTGGAGGGATATCTACAAGAGATGAGATGCCTCAGATCCCCATTATTGTCTGCGAAATATTTGATGTATGGGGAATGGACTTCATGGGACCCTTTCCGGCGTCTAAAGGAAATCTATACATATTGGTGGCAGTGGACTATGTGTCCAAATGGATTGAGGCAAAGGCAACTAGGACGTGTGAGTCCAGAGAAGTGGCAAAGTTCTTGAAATTGAACATATTTACCCGATATGGGGTGCCACAGGCTATTATCTCTGACCAAGGAACTCATTTCGTTAACAGAACTATCGAAGCCTTGATGCGAAAGTATGGAGTCCACCACCGCCTATCCACACCTTACCACCCACAGTCCAATGGACAGGCTGAGGTTTCGAATAGAGAAATCAATGCAATTCTAGAAAAGACAGTCAATCCCACCAGGAAAGACTGGAGTCGCCGACTCAAGGACGCACTCTGGGCTTACAGGACAATGTTCAAAACGCCTATCGGAATGTCCCCGTACCAATTGGTATTTGGGAAAATATGTCATTTACCTGTAGGGGTGGAACATCAAGCCTACTGGCAGCCAAAGAAATAAACATAAACACCGAGGCTGGAACTGCAGAAAGGTGAATGCAACTACAAGAGTTTGAAAAGCTCCGTCTGGATGCCTATGATTCTGCCATGTAGTACAAAGAAAAGACCAAAATGTGGCACCACAAGAACCTTCGCATGAAGGAACTCAAGGTCGGTCAAAGGGTACTGCTGTTCCAGTCCAGACTGAAATTGATGCCAGGAAAGCTCAGATCAAGGTGGATAGGTCCTTATACCATTATCGCCCTCCGAAAGAATGGAGCAATCGAACTCCAAGGAAGCAATCCAGATTCGCCTTCCTTCATGGTGAATGGTCATAGGGTAAAGCCATACAGAGAAGAAATGGAGGCATTTGTGGTGGAAGACATTCCACTACTCATGCCAGACTCTCTCCAGTGATCAGGTAACATGGATGATCGGGTACTCATGGGTAGTCTGCTTGAACAAGCGACAAAAGTACTTATCTATTAAATTGATCAAGTGACATCCTAGGGAAACCCGGTCAAGTCCTTAGTAGTTAGTGTAAATAGTCTTTAGTATGTTAGTTTTATTTTATTAGTTAATTAAAAGTCGGAAGAAAGGAAGGAAATTGATCAAGTGGAGCCAATTGATTTCTATCAAAAACTAATTCTCCACTTGGTCAGAACAATTCGAATTTAATTGATGGCAGGGCATGTGATGAAAGGATGTGTGCCGTCACTGAAAAGGTGTCAGGAAGCGCCAACCGTCACAGTGAAAGAACACCTTGGAGAGAGGGACGAAACGTATCAGAGAAGCTAAGCCAGCTGGTACTCTGAAAAGGCGCGTTTGTACGCGAAGAGCCGCAAGGATCTCAACAATACAGAATCCCAACAGTCGCGATATTATTATAAAGGCAGATTTTGGATCTGCAGACCACTTTTACCCGAGCCATCTACGATTCATTCCCTTTACTCTCCTCAAAATTCCTCCCAAGTTCAAAACCCTTCTTCCAAAAACATCACCTCCTCCAACACGATCTACCCACATTACCAGTAAATATGTTGCTCGAACAGCTCCCAACTTCATCTTCATCTTCCAGTATTCGTGCAGATAGTGATAACCAACAGGCCTCCTCTCAAGCCCAAATAGAAAACCCTAGCCCACCTACACCAACTAACGCTCCACTACCTGAGGTAGACGAAGAGGCTCAATGGCGCTTGACCAAAATCCTCCGGAGTCTGCCCTCCGATTTGGATCCCGCCATTGCTTATGCAACCCTGAAGGCACGACTGGGAGTTTCCTTGTCAAGGGACCGAGCCACAACCTCCACAACACCAAACCCTCAATCTTCCCTAAGTACAACCCCCCTCCCCCTAAATCTCTGTTCATTTTGCTTCAAACAATTTAATTTTCTTGTTGGTTTGTAAATACTTGTTTCACACTTAAGACCTATTTTGGGTCTAAGTGTGAGAAGCATGCATGCTCGTTTTTGCTCTTATTGTTGTTGCCTGCTTTATTGTCTTGTGTTGTTTATATATTTGTTAGCATGTTTTAATCGCTGCCACTGTCTCACACTTAGCCCAGTGCCTGGTCTAAGTGTGAGAAGTTTCCCTTGTTTGTTGTGCCGTTGCCGTGCCTAACCCTTTTTTCCACTACATCCAGTCCCTCGAGGACGAGTTCATATGCAGTGGGGAGGGGGGACAGGTTAGTTACAGTAAAATCATATACATGCTAAAATTTTTCAAAAATAACAAATTCTAGTTAGTAATAAATTAGGCAATATGCATGAAATTGGATAAATGGAAGACTTGATTACCTTTTGGAAGAGTTAGAAAATGGATTCAGTATGTTCGCATGTAAAAATTTGATTGCAAAAACTTGATCAATTTGAACGACACAAGTATGATGGAAACACTCAATTTCTAAACCAACTGTGAAGCCTCTCTATATGTGAGTTATAAGCCAAAAGTAGAACACTTTCTACTACTTTTACAAAAGAAAATTTTATGAGAGGCTTACTTTTAATATTAAGATGAAAATTGCACAAGTAGTAAGGACTAAAGACACTAGGACTTAGCCTTTTGAGCCGTTTTGTTCGTTCGTTCCACGAACCCGCCTCATTAATCAAGGCACCCCTTAATTAACCACTTTGAGCCCATACACTCTTACCCATTCTTTGAAACCTTAAAACCAAATTCAAGTTTCATATCACATGAGGAAAGAGGGTCAAGGAGATGAAGTTTATCAAGGGAAACAAAAGGGGATAGCAATAGAATGAACGAATTAAAGGGTAGCCAGGTTGGTCAAGTTAGACAATCGGGTTGATCATTTAAAAAAAATGAAGAAAAGATTTGAGAGAAAGAAAGGGCAGGAAATAGTTGTAACCTGACCCAGAAAATCAAAAGTCAGAAAAGGAGCCGAAAGTTATAAGGCTAAAGGTTGAAATTTGACCGAGAAGGAGCATCAAGAAGAGGAAGAAACAAATATCCCAAATCTGGTCCAGCGAATTTAGTCAAATCTTTGGCTTTTTGACTCATATGATTCTTCTTTTTAAATTTTATTTTTGAAGTTAGAACCCCTAGGACCCCACCCTAATACGTTACTACCCTTGAGCCCTGTTACAACCCAAAACAAAGACCTTAAGGAACTATCTTGTGCAGTCCGATTCAAAGTATTAAATTTATGGCAACACCGAGTGAACACTCCTAACATCTCCGGTGAGAAATGAGTGACTGAGTGAATCCAACAATGGTTTTTAAATTGAGCAATCTTGACAAGCTGACACCTTGATCAAGCAAAAGCGAAAGAAAAGAAACACAAGCTACTGGCAAATGGATTGACCTCGACCTCGGGTATGATTGTCGGAAAATTATTCGGTCTAATGCATGCGTGTGAATACGTGTTTTTATCTTAAGGACAAATATGTTTTAAGTGTGAGCAGTTTGAGGACAATTATGTTTTAAGTATGTTTTAAGTGTGAGCAATTTTAAGTGTGTTTGCCTTATCTTTTTCTTTTCTTTTTCTTTATACTTGAGGAAACGTATGTTTTAAGTGTGACCAGTTTGATAAGGCTCATTTCATGCATTGGTTTAAGGGTAAAATGTATGCTACTTGATCGGTTTATCGCGCAAAACAAGTGTTAAATGTGCAGAAATGCCACTTGACCAATGCAGCAAGGCCGAACTGATCAAGCAAGTACAAAAGACGATAAAAGGCCAAGAATCAGGGGAGTTGATCAGGGGGAGTGATCAAGCAGTTAAGCGGGGACCGCTGGCTTCTAGAAGAAGAACACATGAGGAAATGAGCTGGATATGGCGCACCATTCTGTTATCAAGGACGACGTTCTAGAAGGGGACACATGCTAGCTTATGAGATGCAAGGACGGAGCTGAGTCAGGAATCTGTTACTCAAAAGCATCGTCATTCTAGAAGAAAGGGCACGTAGCAATCAATGAGTCACTCATTGTCAGCATGAGTGAATATTCCCTGTTAAGATCGTTATCCAGCTGGAGGCCGAATCGAGCTTATAAATAGAGGGTGTGCCATCACAAAGAGGGGATCTTTTACTTTCCGTCTAGTTTAGCTTAGTTTAGTTCTCTAGCTTAGTCCAGTTCTCTAGAATAGCTTAGCTTAGATAAAGTAGTGCGTAGTTAAAAAGGCAATCAAAGAAGCGCTGCAGAATACTTGTTTTCTGTTAGCGATTATCTTAAGTTTCCCGCTGAGATTCTTCTCAGTTTTTACCGCTTTCTTAGTTTCCGAAGTGTTAGCTTAGTTTAAATTTCACGCTGTACTCAGTTTAGTTTAATCAAAGTTATTTTCGTTTTCATCCTAGCATTTACTTTTCCGCTGTTACCTGCAAGTCACTTGACCCAGTAGTTAAAGTTCCGTTGATCAAGCTAGCTAGTTTAATTCTGCCTAGAGTAAAAACAGTAGTTAAAAACTCCCAAGTTAAAGCGTGGCAGTAGCCAACCCTCCTGTTCACTACTCACACACTCGACACACCAACTTCTCTGTGGGATCGACCCCGAACTTGCCGCTTTACTGTTAAAGTAGTGCAAAATTGGGAGTTTATAAATTACTTTTGTAAGGAAGAAAGAGCGAGAGCAAGACTGCAGTGATTAAGTGGCAACGACATTTGCTAACTGATCCGACCGGTTCGGTTATCATTTCATATAACTTGATTCACATTCTAATCGCGTTTTCGTCTCTTTCCAAGCCTCCTTCCAAAATGGCGTCGTTGCCGGGGAAGCATGGTGTTACTTTAAGTTTGAGCGTAGTGCGTAGGTGTATATAGTTTTATTTCCTTATTTTCTCATTTTTTTGTTTTTCACTGTTGATGAGAGGGTACCAACGCGGTGGACATTGGAATCATCCCTTCTATACAGAGAGACTAACGCTTATTGGAGAGTCCAGGAAGCCGGAGTTGTCACCACTCGTTACAGAGCCGCATTAGAAGCCAGAGTGATGATCGGAGTGGATATTATTAAATAATCAAGTGGATCTTCCAACGATTCGTGTATTCATACACGAAGTCGTTTAGTAAGGACTTATTTCGATGTGCTTTTGTGAAGTGAGAATTGTAGAATCTCACCATCGAACTCTGATTTATTGATTAGATGTTTATTCTATTTTCAAGACCATGTAATTGAATACTTGGCTTCTATTTTATGATATGAATCGACTTGGAATTTGTGCAAATTCTAAAGTTCTATACCTTTTCTTTCTCTGCTTCTTTAATCCTTCTCATTAGTCGCGGTTTACCCGCTTTCGCTATCCTTAGCAAAATGCGGTTGTGACAAAGTGGTATCAGAGCATTAGTTTCTTTTCTGCTCTGAGATCCAAACTTTTCTTCAGTCAAGATCTAGACTTGTTCACTAGATCATTCCAAGTGATCGACTAGATCAACACTCCATGACGTTCAACCAACCAAGTCGAAAGTTGAGACAGTGGAATTTTTGATAGCTGATAGGTGCAGGTTTGTACAGGTGTCGTTAAAGCAAGGATGTATCCTACTGATTAGGATGGAAACCCCGGCTAAGCCTGAACCTGACTATCAAAGAAATTCCTCAACCCACTTCTACTGATTAGTATAGTGAAGGTAAGCGTCGAATCCCACAGAGATGATGCGTTTTGGTAATTGTGGTGATATTCTGGAAGGGTTGGTTAGCTACCACGCTTTGGGTTGAGATTTTAACTAGACTGGAAATTTAACTGGTACTCTACTGACTAGGAGGTGTGAGAGATGATTGATAAGCAGCTGTGTACGTGAGAGTAGGGAACGTTATGTTTCAGAAATTATGTGGGAGGTACGGGGTTACTATAAAAGGTGAAACGGCATATCAGAGAATAAGTGGTAGTTAGGTGACTAGGCTGACAGATCTGTAGGGTACCAGTAGAAAAAGTAGGGAAAAGTAAAGGACAAATGCAAAAAGTAACTAAAAAGTAAGAGTGGTCCCAAATTTGGATGTGGACCTTGTCTTCTCCAACAAGTATGAACACAAATCAAACAACTCAGATTCCATGAACGAGAATTTCAGGTTAACAAACTCCACAAGAACAGATCTACAATCTAAATTCCAAATCAAAAGATTAAACTAACGAAACTGAAATTACGCTTACTGGGTGACATGCAAGGTGGCAGAAATCACGTAAACTAGGCTTTCACACTCAACAATTTCAGATCTAAAATCTAACAGCTATCTAAACTCATGAACTCAGATCTATCGATTCAGAAATGAAAACATGCTCGCAATACTTGGAAATTACCGTAACAACTAGATCTAAGCTATCTAGGCAGAAAGAAACAGAATCAAACAGGAACCGATGCACAAAAACGACTTCATATCATAAAAACGTTTGGATCACAACTAAGACTTCAAAGTAAGCAAATATTGAAAATGTAACCGATCCAACGTAAGAAAACAAAGTACGATTAACTAAGAAAGCAAATAAAGATTGTTTTGCCACCCCGGGTGATGGAACTGCTATCACTACGCAACAAACTGGCTGGAACGAAGGACGGTGGATCTCTGGCAGACTGATGGAACTCAGGTGACCATGGCTGTGGCGAGGAACGAGAATATGAATGACGAGTAATGTGAATCTTAAGGATTCAAGACAAATATGTTTGCCCCGGACTTGCTCTTGTAAATATTTCAACAACCCAAACAAACCCAACAAGAAATGAAACTATAAAAATGGTGGAAAAGGGAGAAGGTGAAGGTGTTATGATTTAGATAGATGCTTGGAACCTATGGACTATCACGCCCGCATTTCCTAAGGATAGGAAGTACGGTGGACCGCGACTAGGGGAGGAATAAAGAAGCGGGGAAGAAAGGGGAGAACAAGAATACTTGACCCGAAAACGTTTAATTAGAGGAAGTTCACTTCAAAACAATGTACTGTAGCGACATTTCTAAAGTTAAAGTAAACAGAGTTTAAATGAAAACATTGTATCGGATTACAAAGCAGCGGAACAGACCAAGAGATAGATAATGCCGGGTATGACGACACGACACCATCCAAAAGGCAAAGTAAAAACACAATTTTGACTTTAATTGCTCAACATCCGTCATCCCCATCGTCGCTCAACCTGCACATTAAGAAAACAACATGCAGGGCTGAGTACTTATTGCACTCAGTGGACACACGCCAAAATCATAGTTTGTCATGCCATATCAGTGTAACCTTGGGGTTTTAAGTGTAAGAAAATAACCCAAGTACACTAAAACATATTTCATAAATTCGACTGCGCAGTCATTTTCAGATATTGCCACCCTTATTCCCACCATCATACACTATCTGATCCAACGGGTGACAAGGGGCGTGGCCACACCCCAGGTCAACTAGACCGGCCAACTTGCTCTCAGATGGCTCCCGATCTCGTGTACACTAGCCTGAGGGTTCGCAGCCCAACAGACCCGAATTCGATTAAACATATGTGGTAAACCACTTCAGATAGGTTTCAAAACAAAACAGTTGGCAAGACAAACAGTTCATCTCCATAAACATTTCCGGAACAGCGTCCGTATTAAAGATAACCCACAAAATAGTAGGGTAGAAAAGCCCACCTTAATTGCTTAGCTTTTAAATAGTTCCCTTCTTCAACCACAATTTCCTCGTAAAAGATCACCCTTTTGAAAGATAAATAAATATCATAATTAGAGTCAGGAAAGACGAGGTTTAAACGACAATGCATGATTCCTACGTGGATGACTTCAACATCTAGCACGTTACACGTACACACACTTAACAACATCTTATAAGCCAATCACACAAAATCACCCGTCCGGAACACACCACGCACACACCCGACACGCATACAACGTACTCAAGACGCGCACACGACACACACGCAACACTCATACCCCCGGCATACCCTCACTGTGCAAACGGCTCACTTGGCTCGGAAAAGGTTCGGAAAAAGGATCGGCGTCTCGGCCTGGCTCGGTGTCTCGGCCGCCTGGCTCGGCACCTCGGCCGGCTGTCTCGCCGCCTGGCTCGGTGTCTCGGCCGACCGTCTCGGCTGCCTGGCTCGGCACCTCGGCTGACTGTCTCGGCCGCCTGGCTCGGCACCTCGGCCGACCGTCTCGGCCGCCTGGCTCGGCACCTCGGCCGACCGTCTCGGCCGCCTGGCTCGGCACCTCGGCCGACCGTCTCGGCCGCCTGGCTCGGCGTCTGTCTCGGCATCTGGCTCGGCACCCTGGCGCGGCACCTGTCTCGGCACTGGCTCGGCACCTGGCCCGATCAAGTGTACACCCGTTTTCCCCCAACCCACGATTCTCAAACCTCATACGACATTCCCACCATACATTCTACATCCCAAAACACACCCAAACCCATGGGATCAACCCTTCAAAACTCTCCACAACACTGCCCTAGGTCGAACCCCAAAACTCTCGGCCACACACACAAACCACCCGAACCAAACGCTGTTTTCCCCGAGCCATCACCTGGCCAAACACATCCACATACCTCACACTATTGAAGCACCCAGAATCACCCCCATTGCACACAAATACATCCCCCAAAAACATACATCCATCAGAAAAGCGCAGTTTACTTACAAAAATCATTATAAAATCATCCGACATCCAATGAAGCTGAAATTTACACACCACACAGAAGACACACCAAAGTTTAAACAGTTAAAATTTCGTACTAAAAGGAGATCGTTTGCTCAGTCAAAAAGGGGTCGGAACCCACTGTCAGTCACCACCGAAGACATACCCCACACAAACACATAATCACAAAGCCTATTCAGCATCTAAAACATTCAAAACGTCCTAAATGCATGTGTTTTCGAAATTATCATGAGTTAGGGTCTTGGGTTACCTTTCCCGGATAGTTCAAACGTAGTTCAAACGCTTTACTTCCTCTTCCGACTCCGATTCACAACGAGAGAGAGTAACACCTTGAAGAATCCAAGATTCGATGAGAGGGAGTGAAAGGAAAAAGGTGAGAACCGAGGGGGAGAAAGAGAGAAGCCTTACCGGTGAGAGAACAACTTCGAGAGAGAGAGAAATGAGCGACGGTGAGAGGGAAAGGTTGAGAGAGAGTAGATAGTTTTTTTTCTATTTTGGATCGGTTGTGAGGAGTGGGGAGAGGTTGAGAAATTAGTGGGAGAGGGGGAGGGGTTTTCGAAAAAGAGAGAGGGAGAGGGAGAGAAAACAATTAGTTAATTAGGATGTTTAATTCATTGATTAATTAATTATCCCAACTAACAAATGCTTAGGTAAAAACATATCCACAAAAAAAAAAAAAATAAACAAATAAGATTTACCAACCATATCTTAAACAAGATATTCACAAAAATTCAAACCTTACTTAAAAGAATAAAATTCTATATATTTTTTTTTTCGGATATTACATTCCTCCCACCTTAAAAGAAATTTCGTCTCGAAATTTGCCTAGATTACTCAAACAGCTCCGGAAACTTCTCTCTCATCTTATCTTCTAATTCCCATGTTGCTTCTTCGACCCCATGATTCCTCCACCGTACTTTCACCGAAACAATTGACTTATTCCTCAATTCTTGCACCCTTCGATCCAAAATGGCCTCGGGCTTCTCCTCATAACTTAGATCGGGATTTAGGACCATCATCTCTTCTTGGTGAACTATGTGTGTGGGGTCAAACACGTACTTCCTCAATTGTGACACATGGAAGACGTTGTGCACATTTCCAAAGTTTGGTGGTAGGGCCAATCTGTATGCTACCGCGCCGACTCTATCCAAAATCTCGTACGGACCGATAAATCGGGGTCTCAGCTTTCCTTTCACACCAAAACGAGTTATTCCCTTAGAAGGGGAAACTTTCAGAAAGACCTTTTCTCCGACCTAGAATTGTAAATCGGTCCTTCGAACATCCGCATATGATTTCTGTCGATCCTGTGCCTCCTTGATCCTCCCACGGATTTGTCGGACAATCTCTATCATCTCTTCTACAGAGTCTGGTCCGAGAATTCTTCTCTCACCCACTTCATCCCAATAAAGTGGCGATCTACACTTCTTTCCATACAATGCCTCATATGGAGCCATCTTGATCGTCGCCTGGTAACTATTATTGTAAGCGAACTCAACCAAAGGCAACACTTCTTCCCAACCCCAACCTCGATCTAGCACCACGGCTCGCAGCATATCCTCTAAGGCTTGAATCGTTCTCTCTGACTGCCCATCGGTTTGTGGGTGGAAGGCAGTACTAAAATTCAATTTAGTCCCCAACTCGCGCTGCAGGCTCGTCCAAAACCTAGAAGTAAATTTGGCATCGCGATCGGATGTAATTGTCGCTGGTACTCCATGCAAGCGTATAATCTCCCGCACATATATTTTAGCCAACTCGTTGGATCCATAAGTAGCACGAACCGGTACAAAATGAGCAGATTTGGTGAGACGATCTATAATCACCCAAATCACAGTGTTTCCTCGCTGGGATTTTGGCAGTCCTATCACAAAGTCCATTGCAATATGCTCCCACTTCCATTCTGGAATCTCAAGGGGTTGCAATCTCCCATAGGGCCGTTGGTGTAGCGCCTTTACTTGTTGACATGCCAGGCATCTCTCCACAAATGCTGCAACATGCTTTTTCATACCGTTCCACCAAAATTGCCTCTTCATGTCTTGATACATCTTGGTACTTCCTGGGTGAGCAGCGTATGGGGTTTCATGTGCTTCTCTCATGATTTCGATCCTCAGGCCTTCATCCTTAGGCACACACAACCTTCCCTTGTATGTGAGACCATTATCCGCTGCCTCACGAAAGTTTCCGGGTTCACCCGTCCTCACTTCTGAGCGAATCTTCTCTAGTAACGTATCTCGCCGTTGAACTTCCACAATTCTGGCTCTTAAGTCGGGTTCCATCACCAACGTGGCTACTATTCCTTCCACAGTCTCGGGCATTCTCACTACTTCCAACCGCATCTTACTGAACTCTTGGATTAGACTCTCCTCGATAGTAAGAAAGGTGGCCAGCTGTGATTGAGACTTCCTACTAAGAGCATCGGCCACTACGTTTGCTTTTCCCGGATGGTAATTTATACCACAATCGTAGTCCTTCACCAACTCGAGCCACCTACGTTGGCGCATGTTCAACTCCTTTTGCTCAAAGAAGTACTTTAGACTCTTATGGTCCGTATATATCTCACAACGGACTCCATAGAGATGATGTCTCCAGATCTTCAGTGCATGTACCACGGCTGCCAGTTCTAAGTCATGTGTCGGATAATTCAGCTCGTGGGGCTTCAATTGCCTCGATGCATATGCAATCACTTTCCCCTTCTGCATAAGTACACATCCAAGTCCCACCTTCGACGCATCCGTGTACACCGCATAGTCAGTCCCTGACTCCGGTACAGCTAGAATTGGTGCGGTGGTCAATTTCTCCTTCAACAACTGAAAGCTCGCCTCACATTCTGGTGTCCAAATCATCTTGACTCCCTTTTTCAGTTGCTGTGTCATTGGCCTGGCTATCTTCGAGAATCCCTCAATGAATCTTCGATAATAGCCCGCCAGTCCTAAGAAGCTTCGAATTTCATTTTGTGTAGAAGGCGACTTCCATTCCTGCACCGCTTCCACCTTGGCCGGATCTACACGAATTCCATCTGAAGTTACTACATGTCCAAGAAAATTCACTTCCTTGAGCCAAAACTCGCATTTACTGAACTTGGCATATAGTTTCTCGTCCCTTAGGGTTGCTAGGACGGTTCTCAAGTGCGCTTTGTGCTCCTCCACGTTCTTTGAGTAAACGAGCACATCATCGATGAAAACTAGGACAAACCGATCCAAATACGGTTGGAACACGCGGTTCATAAGGTCCATGAACACTGCCGGGGCGTTCGTCAGTCCAAAAGGCATCACAACGAACTCATAGTGACCATATCTTGTTCGAAAAGCCGTCTTGGGTACATCTTCTCGCCGAACCCTCAGCTGATGGTACCCAGACCTCAAGTCCATCTTAGAGAAGACTCCTGCCCCTCGAAGTTGGTCAAACAAGTCGTCTATCCTTGGTAGTGGATACTTGTTCTTCAGCGTCAGTTTGTTTAGCTCTCGATAGTCGATGCACATCCTCATCGTTCCATCCTTCTTCTTCACAAACAACACTGGTGCTCCCCATGGCGACACGCTAGGTCTAATGAATCCCAATTCTAGTAGCTCTTGTAGTTGCACCTTAAGCTCCTCCAACTCTTTTGGCGCCATCCTATAAGGTGCCTTGGATATTGGTGCCGATCCGGGCTCCAGATCGATCGTGAATTCTACTTGCCTGTCGGGTGGGGGTCCCGGCAATGCATCGGGGAAGACATCGGGATATTCACTCACTATCGCCACATCTTCTATCTTCCTGTCTTTCTTCTCCTCCCCATTCAAATAAACAAGGTACGCTGGACATCCCTTCCTCATCATTGTAGTGGCTTGCAGCGCGGAGACAATGGACTTGCGTCGGTTCATTGAGATTCCGTAAAACCTCGTCGGCTCTTTTCCTGGGGTTTCAAACGAAATTTCTCTTTCTCTACAATGAAGGGTAACGTGGTTCTCCGCTAACCAATCCATACCCAAGATTATGTCTACGCTACCCATCGTCATTACTTGTAAATTATGAGCCAACAAACTGAGTTCACCTATTCCAAAGTTCACACACGCACAAGATCGGGATATATCTATAGTCCCGCCTACCGGTGAGGTCACACTCATAGTGGGTTCGGTCTTAACAGTAGGTAATCCTAATGTATCCACACAAGAAGTTGATATAAAGGAATGTGATGCACCCGTATCAAACAAGACAACTATAGGCATGTTGAGAAGTGTGCCCATACCTGCCAAGTTTCCTTGCCCAAAGGTTTCTTTCCCGTTTGCCGGCTGTTTCCCCTTCAAGGCGTAGGCTCTTGCTTGCGACGGCAGTCCTTGGCGGCGTTGTTGCGGTTGAGGTGCAGGTAGTGCCTGGGATGGTGGACGGAAACCTAACTGGTTCTGTCTCGCCCCTGTCCCCATGTTCTTATTTGGGCAATTTCGGAGGTAATGGCCACTTCCACCACAGCTGAAGCATCTGGGGTCTCGACACTCTCCGGTGTGGTACTTGAAGCATCTTCCACATTGAGGGTTCCTCGGCGGAAAGCTTGCCCTCGGGTGATAGGTATTCTGTCTCCCGCCATTGTAGGGTGGGTTCTTCATGTGTTGTGGCCTCTTGCCACCATACTGAGTTTGATCACCATCCCACCTCCTCTTCTCTTGATGACCTGACTGAGCTTGTAGGGGTGTCGCGTTTGTTGTCGCCACCGCTTTTGGTTTAGGGAGTGCATCTTCCACGTCCAGTGCACAAGTCAAGATCTCCGAGTAGGAGAGTTCTCCTCGACAAGCCAATGCGGCCTTTATCTCATCCTTGAGCCCGGCCCGGAACTTCACCGCCCATTTCTCGTCGGTGTCCATCAACTCGGGCGCATATCGTGCCATCTGTGCGAGGGCTCGGTCGTACTCAGTTACAGTCATTCGGCCTTGGCTCAGCGTGTGGAATTCTACCACCTTGGCCCGTCTGTACGTCTTTGGGACATACTTGTTATCAATCTCCATTTTAAACTCCTCCCATGTTAACGCTTCCAAGCGTGCAGGATTCATAGTTCTTTGCCGAGTCTCCCACCAGTAATCGGCATCACCTGATAGTTGAAAGGTGGCGCAAGCAATGCGCTCCCTATCTGTGCACTCCATGACCCTGAAAATATGCTCGAGGCCGCGTATCCACTCTTCGGCTTTTGAGGGATCTCCCTGTCCATCGAATTTAGGGGGATTCTGCCTGGAGAACGTAACTATGAATCTTTCTTGCTGAGGCGGGGGTGGAGGTGGTGGTGGAGGTGGTGCCTCCACGTTGGGTCCTTGTCGTGGTTGGCGTACACGTCTTGGCGGCATTCTGATTCAATATCCAAAAGTGTTACTACAATTCTCATCCAAAATTACCACTTTCTCAAAATTTTCTTATAAAATCTTCATGTAGTAAGATGCAACACATAGGATATATATCAAAATCAAATTCTCATTAAAAGAAAGGAGGTCAAACGTTGTTTCCCAAGAGCAGATCGTACTAAAAACAAAACTAAAAAGACATCAACTATTCTATTTCTAGACTACGACTCGATCATCCTCATCCATAGGCCCTTCCTCCGGGTCTTCGTCATCGTCCTCCTCGGGGTTCCCTTGCGGAGCCTCCTCGGGTTCCTCCTCATAGTCATCTTCAAACCCTTGCTCATCCTCGTACATACTCACGTACTTGTCCTGATACACGATCCTCTCTTACACATCATGTGGGGGCTGCTCCTCGCGAGAGTCTACCAGTGCACAATACACGGCCTTCCGAAAGCCAGCCATGTCGCCCACCATGTCATCGGTAACGGGCTCATGCCACGTGTACCTCCTCGCCGTTCTTTCAGCCCACTCCTTCCAGCTGTCAGGGAGCAATTCTATTAGCTTCTCAATGCCGTCATGCTCTGTCACTCCGAACTCCTGAGCTGCCCTCCAGAGGGTATCGAAGTGCGCTACGAACTCAATCAACGGTATGTGATCCTTCTTCCGGTACACTCTATACTCCCTGAGCACCCTCTGTGCCCTAAGTCTATCACGATCACTCCGTCGCGGGGTTCGGAACATACGCGCCATCTATAGAAAAACAGAAACAATCGCCTCGCATATAAAAACAGGGTGCAAAACCGAAGAAGAGAGAGATATGTGTATGCAGACGTATCGCTGTTCTAATTCCAAGCCCGCTGGTGTTCAAAGGCCATAAGTCCTTATCTACTATAGGTCCAAGAAGCACTAGTGAAACCTCTCACGTCTAAGTTCAATCATTCAAAAGGCCAACACATTCACACGTAAAAGCTCACATCAACATTCACGTCATCATAGCATCACACATCAGCCACATGCTTTCATATAAATTCAACACACAATAACAGTTCATAACTCTCCTAATTTCCAACTTTTCACATCACTTTGTACCCTTCCACATGCATCAATATTTACTTAAACTTTCCAAAAATCATTTTCAAAACCCAAAATCACAATTTCCTCCACTTCCATATACTTTCCAAAAATTCAAAATTTTCATTACCTCATTTCAGGTTGAGTGCGATGAGTCGGATGTTGAGCCAATGACACTTTTGAAAACTTACTCAAAACAGAAAAAGACTCTTGGATCCAGAGCAGAAAGAAAACCTAGGCTTTGATACCACTCTGTCACGCCCGCATTTCCTAAGGATAGGAAGTACGCTGGACCGCGACTAGGGGAGGAATAAAGAAGCGGGGAAGAAAGGGGAGAACAAGAATACTTGACCCGAAAACGTTTAATTAGAGGAAGTTCACTTCAAAACAATGTACTGTAGCGACATTTTTAAAGTTAAAGTAAACAGAGTTTAAATGAAAACATTGTATCGGATTATAAAGCAGCGGAACAGACCAAGAGATAGATAATGCCGGGTATGACGACACGACACAATCCAAAAGGCAAAGTAAAAACACAATTTTGACTTTAATTGCTCAACATCCGTCATCCCCATCGTCGCTCAACCTGCACATTAAGAAAACAACATGCAGGGCTGAGTACTTATTGCACTCAGTGGACACACGCCAAAATCATAGTTTGTCATGCCATATCAGTGTAACCTTGGGGTTTTAAGTGTAAGAAAATAACCCAAGTACACTAAAACATATTTCATAAATTCGACTGCGCAGTCATTTTCAGATATTGCCACCCTTATTCCCACCATCATACACTATCTGATCCAACGGGTGACAAGGGGCGTGGCCACACCCCAGGTCAACTAGACCGGCCAACTTGCTCTCAGATGGCTCCCGATCTCGTGTACACTAGCCTGAGGGTTCGCAGCCCAACAGACCCGAATTCGATTAAACATATGTGGTAAACCACTTCAGATAGGTTTTAAAACAAAACAGTTGGCAAGACAAACAGTTCATCTCCATAAACATTTCCGGAACAGCGTCCGTATTAAAGATAACCCACAAAATAGTAGGGTAGAAAAGCCCACCTCAATTGCTTAGCTTTTAAATAGTTCCCTTCTTCAACCACAATTTCCTCGTAAAAGATCACCCTTTTGAAAGATAAATAAATATCATAATTAGAGTCAGGAAAGACGAGGTTTAAACGACAATGCATGATTCCTACGTGGATGACTTCAACATCTAGCACGTTACACGTACACACACTTAACAACATCTTATAAGCCAATCACACAAAATCACACGTTCGGAACACACCACGCACGCACCCGACACGCATACAACGTACTCAAGACGCGCACACGACACACACGCAACACTCATACTCCCGGCATACCCTCACTGTGCAAACGGCTCACTTGGCTCGGAAAAGGTTCGGAAAAAGGATCGGCGTCTCGGCCTGGCTCGGTGTCTCGGCCGCCTGGCTCGGCACCTCGGCCGGCTGTCTCGCCGCCTGGCTCGGTGTCTCGGCCGACCGTCTCGGCTGCCTGGCTCGGCACCTCGGCCGACTGTCTCGGCCGCCTGGCTCGGCACCTCGGCCGACCGTCTCGGCCGCCTGGCTCGGCACCTCGGCCGACCGTCTCGGCCGCCTGGCTCGGCACCTCGGCCGACCGTCTCGGCCGCCTGGCTCGGCGTCTGTCTCGGCATCTGGCTCGGCACCTGTCTCGGCACTGGCTCGGCACCTGGCCCGATCAAGTGTACACCCATTTTCCCCCAACCCACGATTCTCAAACCTCATACGACATTCCCACCATACATTCTACATCCCAAAACACACCCAAACCCATGGGATCAACCCTTCAAAACTCTCCACAACACTGCCCTAGGCCGAACCCCAAACTCTCGGCCAACACACACAAACCACCCGAACCAAACGCTGTTTTCCCCGAGCCATCACCTGGCCAAACACATCCACATACCTCACACTATCGAAGCACCCAGAATCACCCCCATTGCACACAAATACATCCCCCAAAAACATACATCCATCAGAAAAGCGCAGTTTACTTACAAAAATTATTATAAAATCATCCGACATCCAATGAAGCTGAAATTTACACACCACACAGAAGACACACCAAAGTTTAAACAGTTAAAATTTCGTACTAAAAGGAGATCGTTTGCTCAGTCAAAAAGGGGTCAGAACCCACTGTCAGTCACCACCGAAGACATACCCCACACAAACACATAATCACAAAGCCTATTCAGCATCTAAAACATTCAAAACGTCCTAAATGCATGTGTTTTCGAAATTATCATGAGTTAGGGTCTTGGGTTACCTTTCCCGGATAGTTCAAACGTAGTTCAAACGCTTTACTTCCTCTTCCGACTCCGATTCACAACGAGAGAGAGTAACACCTTGAAGAATCCAAGATTCGATGAGAGGGAGTGAAAGGAAAAAGGTGAGAACCGAGGGGGAGAAAGAGAGAAGCCTTACCGGTGAGAGAACAACTTCGAGAGAGAGAGAAATGAGCGACGGTGAGAGGGAAAGGTTGAGAGAGAGTAGATAGTTTTTTTTCTATTTTGGATCGGTTGTGAGGAGTGGGGAGAGGTTGAGAAATTAGTGGGAGAGTGGGAGGGGTTTTCGAAAAAGAGAGAGGGAGAGGGAGAGAAAACAATTAGTTAATTAGGATGTTTAATTCATTGATTAATTAATTATCCCAACTAACAAATGCTTAGGTAAAAACATATCCACAAAAAAAAAATAAAATAAACAAATAAGATTTACCAACCATATCTTAAACAAGATATTCACAAAAATTCAAACCTTACTTAAAAGAATAAAATTCTATATATATATATTTTTTTTTTCGGATATTACATGGACCTTCTACAAAACAATGAAGACAACCCAAGGCAACTTTCACCAAAGCAAGAATCTAATGGCTCCACAAAACTAGCAACACAAGAACTAGAATTGCATACCTTAACATTCAATCTAAGCCCGGCAATAGATTAAAATGCAACCACAAGGGATTTTGATAAATCTTCAAAGGAGTGCTCACAATGGAGTCTTTGGCAGGTTTACAAAATGTTCAAAGCTGGCAAAGAAAAACCCTAACATGTCTATTTATACTAGAAGAGAAAAAGGAGCAAAATAAAATAATTCTTGGTCAAAAAGTCACATCCCGGACAAAACACCCAACCGGGTGTTTCCCTAGGTTCATTTCGCCCGACCGGGTGAAGTTTCTGGAGAAAAACTGATCTCTCGGCAAAACCGCCCGACCGGGCGTTGTGCATGTGGAAAAACGCCCGCTCGCAAGTTTTGTTCTGCACTGCGCGGCTTTCTTAAAACGATCATAACTTCCTCATTCGGGCTCTGATTGAGGCATGCAAGATACCCACGCTAAGCTCTTTCGACGAGGAAGACAATGATGGTCTGAGGAGAGGATTTGGACTTTATCTTCATAGGCAAATTCCAGTTTGAATCAGACCTCCCAATCCGGCTAGGCTCCTTGCCATGTCTCCACCCTCTTCTCGGACCCCAATCAACCCATGACCCTCGACATCGTTGCATTCTATGATTGTGAATACCTGGATTCACATCATCCTCTCCTTCTTTGTGAAAGGATTTGTCCTCAAATCCGGTTCTTCGAGTCTTCTTTATGACACCCGGATTCACATCATCCCCTCCTTCTTTTGAAGGATTTGTCCTCAAATCCCAATCAAGTGTACCTACAAAATCGAGGGAGTCCAAATCAATTATCATAGTTCTAGAAGTTTCACTAGGCTTACCAAATGTGTTGTGGGCTATATAGTCTAGCTTGCACATCACTAGGTGGAGTATATCTACTGAATATATGGTCTCATCAATCATACCATCATTGTGATCATAAAGTAATAACAATATTGGAAAAATTCGGCCATTAGGGATTAGGATGCTATCATCAAACAATGAAGTTTGCATCAAGCAAAGATCATAGGATTTCCAACCTAACCATACTACACATGTGAACTCAATTTCATAAGCAATGTTATGGTTACCAAGTTTTCTTCTAACACAAACGTGCATCCCATCAAGACATTTTCCTTGATCATACTCTAACGAGTCCAAAATATAAGCACATGATATGGAGGCACAAAAGTCTAACAATTCTTTCACAAGGCACTTCAAAACAGAACCATTTGTTGTAAGATCTTTGACAAAATAGCCATAAAATATACCAACTCCATTAAAAGGTTTGATTCTCCTGCAATAATAGAACCTATCATGCCAAGACACACATGCATCAAACACCTTGTACCTCTTGGTCCCAAATCCACTCACTCTACCAATCCACATACCTAACATTTCCTTCATAAAAGAATTTACATTCTTAGAAGGACTAGGGATACACAAGAAAGGATCTTCATAGCTTGTAAGACTAAACTTAGCAAGTAATGATTCAAGATTATCATGCCACATATCAAACAAACTGCAAGTGATAAGAGTATCAACACAAATAGGCATTTGAAAACCAATCACATTCACTTGTTTTATTAAATCATTATCACAAGTTAAGGTGAGAATACTTTAACCTTGGGAAATGGGTGATTCTTCTTGGCATTGCTTCCATGAACTTATTACCGGTATGAAGTTACTCGGTACATCCACGACTCGGGGTTCACATTCTAATCCTCCCAATTCTTGTCTCCTAAAGTCATCAAAGAGAAAAGACAAGTCATAAGAGTTAGTGAAATAAGGGGCATTCTCCTCACCAAGGGCAAAAAGGATAGGGTGATTTAGAGCCCTCCCAAGGTTGATCTTAGAATCTAACAAGCAACTTTTTTTCCTCACATGCTTGTAGTTTTTCTCTCTCGGTTTCTTTGATTCACACTCACCCCCACCACTCTCTCTTGGCTTTTGCGTCTCACATTTTCGCCTTTTCTCACACTCTATTGGCTTTTGAAGCATGCCCTCACTCTCTAGCTTTTTCTCTTTCTCTCGATCCTCTCTCAAGTGCTTGTTTTTATTAGCAACCTCATGTAGCTTTGGTTTGGTGTTCAAGATTTGAAGGGCATTCAACGGCTCACATTCATCTTCGGCTTCCACTATGCTAGACACACCATCATTGAAAGTTGGGCGTGCGTCTAATTCATATATGACCATGGACTCTTTTTCATCCTCACATTGCTCTTCATCATTATCGGCAACAAAATCCACCATATGCTTGACACGCTCTTTAACAATGTAGTTAACATTGTCACACTCACTTTGAATCAAGTTCTTTGAAGGAGCGAAATTGGATGACAACCACGACGAAACCTTTGTTCGATAGCTAGAATGAGATAGGTCCACCTTCTTTGGGGAAATGCTCCTTTGGCTCGTGTCACCACCACCAAGTCGGGGGTTAAAGCCTTTCCAACTCGAAGTAGTGTTTCTTGGATGAACTTGCTTGTTTATAGAGACACTATCTTTAAGCATGGTAGAGGTACTAGCTTGCATTGTGGACACACGTGTATCTATCTTGTCCACCTTACTTATCAAAGTGGCCAACATCTCCTCAATTAAGGACTCGGCATACGAACCCATATTGATGTACCTACAAAACAAAATGTACAAAACTAGGGACAAGTCCCTTTTGTTAGTAACACAAATAACACACACACCCGAGAATTGAGAATTTAGTGAGGAGCTCACTTCCCATATTTTGTACCCCTTTCCCCAAAACTCACACCCAATGTCACTCGGAGGGCTTAGAAATTTTGGTGGCTAGGATACTCTTCCTCACTTGCTCTCAAGATGATAATCCACAAGGGTAGCACTATTCACAAACAAAATATGCAACTAGGCAAGTAATTACTTGTTCTAGAAGCCAAAAGATAAGTGAAAGTAAGGTGCTAGGCCAATGGGACAAATCAACAAATACTTTTTGTGCACAATTTCACCCAACAACAATAGACCCAACAATTGATGCAATTTTGGTCTACAACTTTAGAATAATCAATTTGACATACCCAACAATATATATACCGATATATAGCTAAAACCCATGGATATATTTTGAAGTATCTCCTTTTTTCTTTTTTTTTGATAAGTTTCTAACAATTACAAGAACAAGAACCAATGGCTCTGATACCAAATAATGTGAATCTTAAGGATTCAAGACACATATGTTTGCCCCGGACTTGCTCTTGTAAATATTTCAACAACCCAAACAAACCCAACAAGAAATGAAACAATAAAAATGGTGGAAAAGGGAGAATGTGAAGGTGTTATGATTTAGATAGATGCTTGGAACCTATGGATCTTCTACAAAACAATGAAGACAACCCAAGGTAACTTTCACCAAAGCAAGAATCTAATGGCTCCACAAAACTAGCAACACAAGAACTCGAATTGCATACCTTAACATTCAATCTAAGCCCGGCAATAGATTAAAATGCAACCACAAGGGATTTTGATAAATCTTCAAAGGAGTGCTCACAATGGAGTCTTTGGCAGGTTTACAAAATGTTCAAAGCTGGCAAAGAAAAACCCTAACATGTCTATTTATACTAGAAGAGAAAAAGGAGCAAAATAAAATAATTCTTGGTCAAAAAGTCACATCCCGGACAAAACACCCAACCGGGTGTTTCCCTAGGTTCATTTCGCCCGACCGGGTGAAGTTTCTGGAGAAAAACTGATCTCTCGGCAAAACCGCCCGACCGGGCGTTGTGCATGTGGAAAAACGCCCGCTCGCAAGTTTTGTTCTGCACTGCGCGGCTTTCTTAAAACGATCATAACTTCCTCATTCGGGCTCTGATTGAGGCATGCAAGATACCCACGCTAAGCTCTTTCGACGAGGAAGACAATGATGGTCTGAGGAGAGGATTTGGACTTTATCTTCATAGGCAAATTCCAGTTTGAATCAGACCTCCCAATCCGGCTAGGCTCCTTGCCATGTCTCCACCCTCTTCTCGGACCCCAATCAACCCATGACCCTCGACATCGTTGCATTCTATGATTGTGAATACCTGGATTCACATCATCCTCTCCTTCTTTGTGAAAGGATTTGTCCTCAAATCCGGTTCTTCGAGTCTTCTTTATGACACCCGGATTCACATCATCCCCTCCTTCTTTTGAAGGATTTGTCCTCAAATCCCAATCAAGTGTACCTACAAAATCGAGGGAGTCCAAATCAATTATCATAGTTCTAGAAGTTTCACTAGGCTTACCAAATGTGTTGTGGGCTATATAGTCTAGCTTGCACATCACTAGGTGGAGTATATCTACTGAATATATGGTCTCATCAATCATACCATCATTGTGATCATAAAGTAATAACAATATTGGAAAAATTCGGCCATTAGGGATTAGGATGCTATCATCAAACAATGAAGTTTGCATCAAGCAAAGATCATAGGATTTCCAACCTAACCATACTACACATGTGAACTCAATTTCATAAGCAATGTTATGGTTACCAAGTTTTCTTCTAACACAAACGTGCATCCCATCAAGACATTTTCCTTGATCATACTCTAACGAGTCCAAAATATAAGCACATGATATGGAGGCACAAAAGTCTAACAATTCTTTCACAAGGCACTTCAAAACAGAACCATTTGTTGTAAGATCTTTGACAAAATAGCCATAAAATATACCAACTCCATTAAAAGGTTTGATTCTCCTGCAATAATAGAACCTATCATGCCAAGACACACATGCATCAAACACCTTGTACCTCTTGGTCCCAAATCCACTCACTCTACCAATCCACATACCTAACATTTCCTTCATAAAAGAATTTACATTCTTAGAAGGACTAGGGATACACAAGAAAGGATCTTCATAGCTTGTAAGACTAAACTTAGCAAGTAATGATTCAAGATTATCATGCCACATATCAAACAAACTGCAAGTGATAAGAGTATCAACACAAATGGGCATTTGAAAACCAATCACATTCACTTGTTTCATTAAATCATTATCACAAGTTAAGGTGAGAATACTTGAACCTTGGGAAATGGGTGATTCTTCTTGGCATTGCTTCCATGAACTTATTACCGGTATGAAGTTACTCGGTACATCCACGACTCGGGGTTCACATTCTAATCCTCCCAATTCTTGTCTCCTAAAGTCATCAAAGAGAAAAGACAAGTCATAAGAGTTAGTGAAATAAGGGGGATTCTCCTCACCAAGGGCAAAAAGGATAGGGTGATTTAGAGCCCTCCCAAGGTTGATCTTAGAATCTAACAAGCAACTTTTTTTCCTCACATGCTTGTAGTTTTTCTCTCTCGGTTTCTTTGATTCACACTCACCCCCACCACTCTCTCTTGGCTTTTGCGTCTCACATTTTCGCCTTTTCTCACACTCTATTGGCTTTTGAAGCATGCCCTCACTCTCTAGCTTTTTCTCTTTCTCTCGATCCTCTCTTAAGTGCTTGTTTTTATTAGCAACCTCATGTAGCTTTGGTTCGGTGTTCAAGATTTCAAGGGCATTCAACGGCTCACATTCGTCTTCGGCTTCCACTATGCTAGACACACCATCATTGAAAGTTGGGCGTGCGTCTAATTCATATATGACCATGGACTCTTTTTCATCCTCACATTGCTCTTCATCATTATCGGCAACAAAATCCACCATATGCTTGACACGCTCTTTAACAATGTAGTTAACATTGTCACACTCACTTTGAATCAAGTTCTTTGAAGGATCGAAATTGGATGACAACCACGACGAAACCTTTGTTCGATAGCTAGAATGAGATAGGTCCACCTTCTTTGGGGAAATGCTCCTTTGGCTCGTGTCACCACCACCAAGTCGGGGGTTTAAAGCCTTTCCAACTCGAAGTAGTGTTTCTTGGATGAACTTGCTTGTTTATAGAGACACTATCTTTAAGCATGGTAGAGGTACTAGCTTGCATTGTGGACACACGTGTATCTATCTTGTCCACCTTACTTATCACAGTGGCCAACATCTCCTCAATTGAGGACTCGGCATACGAACCCATATTGATGTACCTACAAAACAAAATGTACAAAACTAGGGACAAGTCCCTTTTGTTAGTAACACAAATAACACACACACCCGAGAATTGAGAATTTAGTGAGGAGCTCACTTCCCATATTTTGTACCCCTTTCCCCAAAACTCACACCCAATGTCACTCGGAGGGCTTAGAAATTTTGGTGGCTAGGATACTCTTCCTCACTTGCTCTCAAGATGATAATCCACAAGGGTAGCACTATTCACAAACAAAATATGCAACTAGGCAAGTAATTACTTGTTCTAGAAGCCAAAAGATAAGTGAAAGTAAGGTGCTAGGCCAATGGGACAAATCAACAAATACTTTTTGTGCACAATTTCACCCAACAACAATAGACCCAACAATTGATGCAATTTTGGTCTACAACTTTAGAATAATCAATTTGACATACCCAACAATATATATACCGATATATAGCTAAAACCCATGGATATATTTTGAAGTATCTCCTTTTTTCTTTTTTTTTTGATAAGTTTCTAACAATTACAAGAACAAGAACCAATGGCTCTGATACCAAATAATGTGAATCTTAAGGATTCAAGACACATATGTTTGCCCCGGACTTGCTCTTGTAAATATTTCAACAACCCAAACAAACCCAACAAGAAATGAAACAATAAAAATGGTGGAAAAGGGAGAATGTGAAGGTGTTATGATTTAGATAGATGCTTGGAACCTATGGACCTTCTACAAAACAATGAAGACAACCCAAGGCAACTTTCACCAAAGCAAGAATCTAATGGCTCCACAAAACTAGCAACACAAGAACTAGAATTGCATACCTTAACATTCAATATAAGCCCGGCAATAGATTAAAATGCAACCACAAGGGATTTTGATAAATCTTCAAAGGAGTGCTCACAATGGAGTCTTTGGCAGGTTTACAAAATGTTCAAAGTTGGCAAAGAAAAACCCTAACATGTCTATTTATACTAGAAGTGAAAAAGGAGCAAAATAAAATAATTCTTGGTCAAAAAGTCACATCCCGGACAAAACACCCAACCGGGTGTTTCCCTAGGTTCATTTCGCCCGACCGGGTGAAGTTTCTAGAGAAAAACTGATCTCTCGGCAAAACCGCCCGACCGGGCGTTGTGCATGTGGAAAAACACCCGCTCGCAAGTTTTGTTCTGCACTGCGCGGCTTTCTTAAAACGATCATAACTTCCTCATTCGGGCTCTGATTGAGGCATGCAAGATACCCACGCTAAGCTCTTTCGACGAGGAAGACAATGATTGTCTGAGGAGAGGATTTGGACTTTATCTTCATAGGCAAATTCCAGTTTGAATCAGACCTCCCAATCCGGCTAGGCTCCTTGCCATGTCTCCACCCTCTTCTCGGACCCCAATCAACCCATGACCCTCGACATCGTTGCATTCTATGATTGTGAATACCTGGATTCACATCATCCTCTCCTTCTTTGTGAAAGGATTTGTCCTCTAATCCTGTTCTTCGATTCTTCTTTATGACACCCGGATTCACATCATCCCCTCCTTCTTTTGAAGGATTTGTCCTCAAATCCCAATCAAGTGTACCTACAAAATCGAGGGAGTCCAAATCAAATATCATAGTTCTAGAAGTTGGACTAGGCTTACCAAATGTGTTGTGGGCTATATAGTCTAGCTTGCACATCACTAGGTGGAGTATATCTAGTGAATATATGGCCTTATCAATCATACCATCATCGTGATCATAAAGTAATAACAATATTGGAAAAATTCGGCCATTAGCAATCCTTCTTCTCCATCTCGAGCCTTTTTGGCATGCATACTAGTCAGTATAGCAACATTCTGATGCCCTTTTCACCTGAATTGTCCGAGCCTTTCCATACTGACTAGAACCCTTTCCCTGAACACTTTAGCAACTGTTTTGCAGATATAATCCAATTATGCACGTATACTGACCAGTAACCAAGGCCTAGAATACGACTTGTCCTCAAGCTTGAAGAACAAACAAAAAGAAATAAGTCGAATTCTAGCCTGGTTACACGCCTGACCGACTCTATTCTAACCTAGACTCTAAACTATGACGTAAAGAAAAACACATAAACAAAGACAAACACACATAAAAGACAAAAGAAACACTTAAACACATTAATCGGGCTATATTTTTAACCATCCTTCCGCTTGGGATCAGGTGCAATCCGGCCCTTAGACCGCCTTGAACTTCCGCCGCCCCCCTTTTCCTTCCCAGTCAGTACATCTGCTCGTCAAGATCACCCAAACTCGCGGCCTAACACCAGATTCTCTCAGTCACTCATTCCTCACCGGGGATGTTAGGACTGTATTCTCTCATAGCAATGTACCACGGATGCTTTGGACTTGGATTTCACGTGCAGCTCCTGAAGGTCTTTAAGGCTTGTAACGGGCTATTGGTTTGTAGCGTTTGGGGTGGATGTTCCTAAAGCTCTAAGGCTCAAAACTACTACTTATTTTGATGTGTGAGAACTGTGTGCATTTGAGTCTTCGGTTGTTACTTCTCTTGGCTGGACATTTTCTGATATTGGTCTCCAACTGGTCAATAGCATCTTGTGGCTTCGCCACCCTTATTCCTTCTTATCTTTTTTGTGTGGTCAAGTGTTTTCGACCATTTTCTTCACATTTTTCTCCTTCTCTTCTGTGGCTTCGCCACCCTTATTCCTTCTTATCTTTTTGGACCTGGAATGACTCCCTGGTCGTTTTTCTCCCGGCCTCTTCTTTTTTTTCTCCAATTGGTCTTCTTCTTGTATGTCCTTCTGGCCAGTTGCCTATTTGCCTTATCCCACGCACGCACACAGTCCCAGTGGCTAGGGGGTTATATATGGGTGTAGATATGGCTAGAAAAAAGGTTCTAAAGGTAGTTTTTTTTAAAGGGGGGGTTCCTGCTGCCTTCAGGTCTTGCTACACGCGGTCACTTTACCCTAGGCATCTTCTGGTAGCCACTCTTTTCTTTTCCGAATTGGTGGAAAGTGGTTCAACTTTAGGCTTTTAACTTACATTTAAAGAGGGCTTTGTGTTTGGCTCTAAAGATGGACTTTTCTCTCATACTCGCATCGTCTATACTGACTAGGAGACAGTTGAGTTTTAAGCCCAATCAACACGTATAACAGACCTAAAAACTAGACCTAGAAAGACACTAACACAAATACTAAACACAATATATAAATATGTCATACTGGTCATTGCATCCCCCCTCCCACTTCACAAGTGTCTGCCCTCAGATAAGGCTGTGAAGTGGAAAAGGTAATGGCTAGTATGACTGACACACAGACATACAAAACAAGAAAACACATGCTGATACTAAAAACTTCTCACAATTAGACTACCCAATAGGCTAAGTGGGAGAGTTTTAAACCTAAACAGAGCTCAACAAAAACAAACACATATATACAAAAACTCCTCACACTTAGGCTACGCAGTAGGCTAAGTGTGAGTTAATATGCACACAAAAAGAAAACAACATAAACACAAACACATGCGTTAAAGTAGTAAACCCCGTACTTCTCACACTTAGACTATTGAATAGTCTAAGTGTTATGAATAGGGTTTACTCACATACTACACAGTTTATACTACCTAAAAGCACTAGAGAAACAAATAAAATATGAAAACTAAAACTGAAAAGAAAAAGAAAACTAACTGGTCAAGTGGGGTGGTGGTCACATGTTTCTCCTGCTCCTCCGCGGGGCAGGGGCTGGTGCAGGTGGTTCTTTTGACTACTCTCTCTCGGACTCTGATTCGCTTCCCTTAGATTCTGCCTATTCTGCTACTTCTTCTTCTGTCTCGGCTACTTCTTTCTCTAGTACTCTTGGTTCATCAGTCGGGCCTCCGTGGCCACTCGTTCCAACTCCTCGTACTAACTTCCCTGCCGCTAACTCCTTCAGAATTCCTTCCATTACACTTGTCAGGCGATTCAACTCCGCCCTAGCTCTTCCACTGCTTTCTCCAATCTCTCCTGCCTCTGCGTTTGAGCTTGTGTTCCCTGGCTCGCTGCAACTCTCCTGGCCGGAATAGCTTCTTCCCCCATCGCATAGAAACGCGGTACTTCCTGCCTCATGTAAATAGTATTCGTTCGGACAAAGAATGGTATATCAATAGACCAGGAGGGTCCACCATGGTTAGGGGGGATAAGTCTTCAGCCTCCGAGATGATGATGTTGTTCTGACGAATGCGCCCAAGATATGGCAGAGAGAGAGGTTTCTCGCAGGATGGGTGGCAATGAGATGGCACTGGTAAGCTGTCCAGAATCCTAGATGTATTCTCTTCCCGCGCTTGGCGCACCAAAGGAGGTATAGCTCTGTCATTGATGTTCAGACGGCCGAATTCGATTGTCCCAGTAAGTTGAAATCCATGTAGAGCTGTACCAGGCGTAAGATCGGGTTGTTGAAGTGGATGGAGCGAGAGATAGTGGATGAAAACTGCCCAGCGGCCGGGTGAGTTAATTCTTCCCATGCCTCTTGTGGCTCAAAATCGACGTGCCTGCGGGGAATTCCCTGTTCCCTGCTTATCCACTCCGACCCTATGGCCTCCTCCAGACTACACATCCCAATCTTACTGTCCACTCAATCAAACTCATGCTTATCTCTCCTCCAAACAACCTAAAGCTTATTGACAACCTAAAGTCCATTCCCCATATGTCGAACAACTCACAAACAATGACCGGTATTTGTGGCATTTCATCTCGTTCAGAGATCCCACCGGTCAGTTGACAACGCTCACAACTTCTACAAAATTTGTAGGCATCTCTGTTGAGGGTTGGCCAATAAAAACCGCTGTCCAGAATCTTTCTTGCCGTCTTCTTGGGACCGAAATGTCCTCCACATGCCAAGGAGTGGCAATGTATTAGTACGTCCCTCTGCTCCCAGTCAGGAACGCATCTTCTTATCACTCGATCGGCTCCTACCCTTCAAAGGTATAGGTCGTCGCAAAAGTAGTATTTTGCTTCACTTTTGATCTTCATTCTTTGAGCTTTGGTGACGTTTGGCACTTCTGGAAGCTCTCCTGAAACTAAGTAGTTGGCTAGGTCCGCATACCATGGCTCCTGCCCTACTTTTTCTTTTTATTTTTCTATCACATCCTGGCCAGTAAGCTCATCACTTTTCTCCAGTCAATTCTTCTGGAGACGAAAATCACTTCACACAAGTGTTCCTCAGGGAATCGATCTCGCACTTCCTCGCTGCTCCCATCTTGCACTATCCTGCTCAAATGATCCGTGAGTACCTATCGGATCAAGCGGGGTTTGGATTCTTTCTTGGTAACTAGATACTTAATGGCTGCATGGTCAGTATAAACAATGACCTTGGATCCCAACAAGTACTGCCGAAACTTCTCGAATGAATACACCACGGCCAGCATCTCCTTCTCAGTGGTATCATAATTCTTTTGAGCTTGATTCAAAGTTTTAGACGCATATAAAATTACATACCTTTTCCCGTCGATCTTCTGACCCAGAACAGCTCCCACCGCGTAATCGCTGGCATCACACATCACTTCGAACGGATGATCCCAGTCAAGAGCCCGAATAACTGGTGCAGATACCAGCTTTTCTTTGAGGAGGTTGAAAGCAGCCTTGCACTGTTCATCAAAATTGAATTCCACTTTGTTTTGAAGAAGTCTGGTAAGTGGCTGGGCGATTTTGGCGAAGTCTTTTATAAATCATCGATAAAATCCTGCATGCCCCAGAAAACCCCTTATTTCCTTCTGGTCAGTAGGGAAAGGTAGTTTGGAAATGACGTCCACTTTGGCTTGATCCACCTAGATACCTCTCTCTGACACCACGTGCCCTAGGACGATGCCCTCTGTGACCATGAAATGACACTTCTAAAATTCAAGACTAGGCTCTTTGCTTGACACCTCCCCAAAACTACATCCAAATGATGAAGTCATGAGTCGAAAGAATCTCTGTAGACTGTAAAGTCGTCCATGAATATCTCTACGCACTCCTCGATCAGATCGGAAAATATGCTCATCATGCATCGTTGGAATGTTCCCGGAGCGTTGCAAAGACCAAACGACATGCGTCTGTATGCGTAGATTCCAAATGGGCAGGTGAAGGTGGTCTTATCCTGGTTTTCAGGGTCCACGTAGATTTGAAAATACCCGTTGTACCCATCCAAAAAATAAAAGTACTTCTTCCCCCGCCAGTCGCTCCAACATCTGATCGATGAACGGTAGTGGGAAGTGGTCTTTCCTTGTTGCGGCGTTCAACTTGCGGTAGTCTATGCACATTCGCCACCAGTGACTAGCCTTGTTGGTATCAGCTAATTCCTTTCATTTTGAATTACTTGAATCCCGGACTTCTTGGGAACCATGTGGACAGGGCTGACCCACTCGCTATCGGGTACCGAGTAGATAATCCCTAATGACAGCAACTTTAAGATTTCCTTCAATATTTCCTCCCGCATATTGGGGTTTACCTTCCTCTGCGAGTCTCGATGTGCTTTCGCCCAATTTTCTAGCCTGATATGATGCATGCAGACGTCGAGGCTTATTCCCACCAAATCTGTAAGGCTCCATCCAATTGCTCTTTGTTCTTGCCTAGAACGGTCAGTAGCTTTGCTTCATTTTCTTTCGTCAGGCTGCTGCTAATGATCACTGGGTACGAGTTTTACTCCCCTAGGAAGGCATACTTCAGATTCACCGGCAGCTTCTTCAATTCAACTTGTGGGGGAAGTATGTCAGCAGGCAGAATGCTTCTTGCAGTATCCCCCTCTTTTTCTAACTTTTTATCTGAAAATTCCTATGTACTGACTGGTAGCTGAGCCCCCGCGGCTCCAATAAATTCTGATTTCTGACAGAAATCTTTAATTGCTCCTTCTATCTCTTCATCAGTTAACCCTTGGCTACTGATCAGATCGCACCATGCAGCCGCTTCTACATCAGCCTGCTCATACACATCCAACGCTTGGAGCTTTTCTTGCAATAATTCGGTCTCAAGAAAATCTTGGACTAGGGGGTCAATTACATCAACGTAGCATAGATTTTAAGAATCGATAGGCTTTTTATTGCCTCACTGATATCAAATGTGAATTTCTCTCCATGAAAATCAATGCAAATTGTACCTTCAGCCATGTCCACGATTGTCTTGGCTGTTCTCAAAAACGGTCTCCCTAGCAGAATACCACTAGACTCTCTAGCTTCAGACTCACTCATCTTGATCACATAAAAATCAGCAGGATAAGTAAAATCATGCACTCTCACCAACACATTTTCTAACACACCCTCAGGATTTATGCATGACCTATCAGCCAGTTGGATTGATACCCTAGTGCTCGATAACGTTACTCCCTTTAGCCGATTATATACTGATAATGGCATAACTTTTATAGAACCTCCCAGATCACACATTGCATGCTCGATTTTCATGTCTCCTATAGTTATAGGCAAAGTGAACATACCTGGGTCAGCTCTCTTGGGCAGTAGATTTTCCTGCACAATTGCTGACGCTATCCCTTCCACCATGATCTTTACATTCTTCTGGGCTTTCCCGGCTATGAATTCTTTGATAAATTTTCCAAGCGGGGGGTAGCTTCACTGCTTGGAGGAATGGTATGGTGACATCCAGCTTCCCAAAAATTGGCATGTAATCCACTGGGTTTTCCTTCTTCCTCTTGGTCACGAAACGGTAAGGGAATGGTTTTTTTTTCCTTTCGCCTCTTCAATCGGTCCTTGAACAGCCTTCCCAGAGTTTTCCTTGGGTACATTCTGGGCTGGAGCCCCCTTCGTGGGTTCCGTTTCCTTAGGAGGGTCTCTCCTGGGCAGTACGCCTCTTGTTTCATTCTTTTCCAATGGTGCTTTATCCAAAAATAATGGATCCTGCCTCTGAGGTAGAGGTCTGTTGAGCTCTCCCTCCGAGACGACATCCTTCAGTATATTCGTCCCACTAGGCTCTCCGTTGGACTTCTTCAGTTGGGGTCCCTCATAGGCAGTACCGGACCGCAATGTGATCTTGCTCACGTTTGCCTTTTTAGGAACATGGACTGTAGATGGGAGTTTTCCTTTATTTCCCTTCATTTCACCCAATGAAGTCGCCAGCCGAGCCAATTGCCTATTCATCATGTCTATGTTTGCCTTATGATCCTTCTGGGCATTCTGCATCCCCTGCACTACTTCATTATTGGACTGCAACTCACCCTTGATACTTTACTGCGAAGCGAGCAATTCTCCCATCATGTCCTCCATAGATCTCCTTGACCTGTTAGGATATTGGGACTAATTTGGTCCTTGGTGATGGTTATACTGGGGGTTTTGGTTGGGTTGATAATTTTGGAAGTTTTGTTGGTTCTGGTTAGGTGGGTAGTGGTTATACTGGCCAGGAGGGTTGTACTGGTCTTGATGATATTGATTCTGGTTCTGGCCTTGGAAATGGTTTTGGTTCTACTGATGTTGGGAACCTTGATTATGCTGACTCTGGTAATTTTAGAAGTTTCTCTAGTGGGGTGGTACATAGACAGAGTTTGAGTTTTGGTTCTGTGGGATCTGGCTATGGGGTTGTTGGTTCCTTCCTGACCAGTTGGAATGGTGGTCGGGATTCGCTGGGCCACGGTTGGAATTCTGGTTCGGGTGGGTGTGGTATTGGTTCTGACCTTGACCTTGGTTCTGATTCTGATTCTGATTTCCATCCCCCCATCGAAAGTTTGGATGGTCCCTCCATGGTGCGTCCCGCTGTCTCCCCTGGATCCAATTCCCACTAGAGTTGTAATACCCTGCAACATTGACTTGCTCCATGTGACGAAGTCATTAGGCTGATCATAGCATGGTCCTTGATTTCCCTGCTCTGCACCCTTGTAGCTCCCAGTTGGAGAAGATGGTGGTGCGTTCTTCTCGATCGCGCTCAGGAGTGCCATTTTCAGCTCTTCCATTTTCAAATCCATCTTTTGCTCTATCTTCTGCTCCTGGTTAGTAGACGAAGCACTCGCAATTCTCTCTCTGCTGTAGCCGTCCCTTGAATTGTCGTATTCCTTCTTCGCGCTCAGAAGCTTCCCTAGGACCTTTTTCGCTTCACTGACCCTCAGTTGTGTGAAACTTCTTCCTGGCGAGGAGTTTGCCAAGTCTTTTGTTGCCTTATTCATCCCCTCATAAAAGGTATAATGTATCTCTAAATCGGCCATACGATAGTTCGGACATGCATCCAAAAGACTCATATACTTCGCCCAATAATCACTCAAGGGTTCATCGTAACCTTGCATCACACTGGTTATCTCTCTCTTCAGCGCACTCGTCTTAGATGACGGAAAAAATTTGCCTAAGAAGGCAGACTTGAAATTGGCCCAACTCTCAATGGAGTCGGGTGGCAGGTGCATGAGCCATGTGTTGGCCTCCCCTTTTAGGACGAACGGCAGAGCCTTCAATCTGTAGTCATCCTCGGTTGCCCCCGCCGGCCTTCTCTGTGCCCTACAAATCTTACAGAACTCATGAAGGAATTCGTAGGGGCCTTCATAGCTCTTTCCACAGTATGTGGGCAGAATTGCAATAACATGGGGCTTCACATCAGAAGCCGTCTGTCATAGGGTGACAATTATAGCTTGCGGCGGTTCTCCTTCTTCATCTATCTCCGGGTCTTCATCTATATGGGCAGCCATTCTCCTTGGGTTACCCGCCAACTGTAGCACATGTTATGGTATTCCTCCTTCTATGGTGTCTTGCTCTCCGTCACTACTCGTGCCTAGGTCAGACAGGGCCGTCGACAGGCCAGAACGAGTGGTCACAAGTATAGTCCCTCGTTGGAGTATTTTTGGTCTCCACTGGTCAGGAGCCGAACTGCTTCTCATAAACTGAAAGAAAAAAAAGGGAAAAAATTATGAACAACATATACGCCAAAGTATCACAACATAATAATAGTTAATAACGGCAACGACGTCATTTGATAGGTGCATGTTTGTGCAGGTGTTGTTAAAGCAATGATGTATCCTACTGATTAGGATGGAAACCCTAGCTAAACCTGAACCTGGCTATCAAAGAAATTCCTCAACCTACTTCTACTAATTAGTATAGTGGAGGTAAGGGTCGAATCCCACAGAGATGATGCGTTTTGGTAATTGTGGTGATATTCTGGAAGGGTTGGTTAGCTACCACGCTTTGGGTTGAGATTTTAACTAGACTGTAAATTTAAGTGGTACTTTATTGACTAGGAGGTGTGAGAGATGATTGATAAGCAGTTGTGTACGTGAGAGTAGGGAACATTATGTTTCAGAAATTATGTGGGAGGTACGGGGTTACTATAAAAGGCGAAACGACATATCAGAGAATAAGTGGTAGTTAGGTGACTAGGCTGACAGATCTGTAGGGTACCAGCAGAAAAAGCAGAGAAAAGTAAAGGACAAAAGCAAAAAGTAACTATAAGTAAGAGTGGTCCCAAATTTGGATGTGGACATTGTCTTCTCCAACAAGTATGAACACAAATCAAACAACTAGATTCCATGAATGAGAATTTCAGGTTAACAAACTCCACAAGAACAGATGTACAATCTAAACTCCAAATCAAAAGATTAAACTAACGAAATTGAAATTACGCTTACTGGGTGACATGCAAGGTGGCAGAAATCACGTAAACTAGCCTTTCACACTCAACCATTTCAGATCTAAAATCTAACAGCTATCTAAACCCATGAACTCAGATCTATCAATTCGGAAATGAAAACATGCTCGCAATACTTGGAAATTACCGTAACACTAGATCTAAGCTATCTAGGCAGAAAGAAACAGAATCAAACTGGAACCGATGCACAAAACGACTTCATATCACAAAAACGTTTGGATCACAACTAAGACTTCAAAGTAAGCAAATATCGAAAATGTAACCGATCCAACGTAAGAAAATAAAATGCGATTAACTAAGAAAGCAAATAAAGGTTGTTTTGCCACTCCGGGCGATGGAACTGCTATCACTACGCAACAAACTGGCTGGAACGAAGGACGGTGGATCTCCGGCAGACTGATGGAACTCAGGTGACCATGGCTGTGGCGAGGAACGAGAATATGAAGGACGAGGCTGTAGGAACTGATCTACCGAGAGAGAATTCTAACTAAGTGTGAAGGTTCATTTTTTTTCTCTCTCCAAGTGGCTTCTTTTTATAGGGAGGCCTGCCCTTGATTTTTAGGGTAGACTCTCTTCGCGAAATGACCCTTTTGCCCTTACTTGTGGCTGATCTTCCCAGGAATCCTTCTTCTCCATCTCGAGCCTTTTTGGCATGCATACTGGTCAGTATAGCAACATTCTGATGCCCTTTTCACCTGAATTGTCCGAGCCTTTCCATACTGACTAGAACCCTTTCCCTGCACATTAGCAACTGTTTTGCAGATATAATCCAATTATGCACGTATACTGACCAGTAACCAAGGCCTAGAATACGACTTATCAATAGCTGAGACAAAGTGTGACAAGAATTTCTCCTAGTCAAGAATATGAAAGAACCTAGAGGGAATAAGAATTTTCTCTAAAGAATGTAGTTCAAGATAGGACTACAAAGGACGAACCTTAAATCCTCTAATTGCTTTCATGAGAAACAATTTTGAGACGATGATAGGCAGAGTTAAGCAAGAAAGTGTGATCTGCGGTGACATGACTTTTCGCACGAGGAGAGCTGACGCCTAGTGCATGAGGGCACAAGAGGGGCCAATGATTGAAAAGGAAGACATGGAACGATGATATAAGGGAATAGAACAAGATAGATCCTCACTGTGGCTAGGCCACTCGATTAGATCCGAAAGAGATTATTGATTCCGTCACGTTTCACGAGACCCTATGGAAATGCTAGAATTGAGATGTGAACTTAGCTTGCTGTCGTTAGATCACACAATATAGCAGCTCTAGTCGATGACTATCCTTACATTGATTTTCATGCACCAATTCGTTTTCTTTTGAGTACCTTCAATGGACTCTACATGTTCCCACCACGAGGATGAAATAGATGATTTTAATCAGTAGTACTTGCTTGGATTCCCAGAAATTTCTTTCTTTGAACATCCTTAATGGAAATGCTCTCCTGCTTATTTTACACTCATGATCGACATGCATTCTGCAAGAAGAGTGTTAGTACTTCCCTCTTTCTAAGGAAATTGTAACTCATTTTCAGTTCAAAGATCATGGTTAGATATTTACCTTCATATACCTTGAGCTACGTGCATTGCATATCAATGTGCCATTTCTTATCTTGGATACATCAGATCGCTATTCACTTTCAGTTTGCATGAGCACGACCTTTGCTCTTATATTTTTTTAGACAAGCCGATTGTCGACTACTTTTGTTACTCATCATTAGTATGAGTGATATTTTGACTTCGCAAGCCCAATCACATCGTTATGCTAAAGTTGTTTGTCTTCAGAACCTTCAGACTAAGCTCATTTTCCAAAACCTCCTCTTTAATGAATGACGAATTCTTCTTGGAACTTCCGTGACTCCTGTTATTTTGCAAACATGTATATGACAAGTTCTTTCTTGCAAGAATGAGATTTTCTCATGTTCAATTCCACTACGAGTTTGTTCCGTCTTAGAAATTTTAACCATGTCCTCAATATTCGTTAAGACTAGCATACCCAGTTTGTTCTTAACGAGTTACTTTGGCTATTACTCCAGAGGTATATCTCCTTGGAAATCTCCTTTGACAAACTTGAGAATTCTTCAATATGATTCCCTTTTCACTAGCTTTGATATTTTTTAATGGATGGTCAGCGCGACTTCATGGCAATTGCCTACACTTCCACGTACTCATGCGACTGACTCTTCCAAGCTTTAACAAATTTGAGCCATCATCAATTGTTAGCAAGATCCTCTTGAATCTGAACGACCAACTGGACCATACTATTTGATGTCCTACTATGAGAACTCCAAATTTAATTCGTTTCGTCCTATTTCATGGCACATTTCATTTCTTTCGAGAAATCCCCAAGTTCTATAGGTGTTTGCTTGAAACCTCTTAACCAGTGTGATCTTTTGAAAGAATATGATTAATTCACAGAGTCAAACCACATAAATCTTCAAGTTTACTTGAGCTTAGTCCCGCTATCCTTGTAAACCAATCATTGCGAGTTGACAATTTTAATTCACAGAGTCACACCACAGAAGATATTCTTGCCACCATGAGTAATCTGAGTACTCTCCCTAGACAAGGATTTCTTTTCAGTATTTTATCGATCTAAAATCAGTATCATCCAAGTTTGCCTAAATTCCCAATACAAGACTCTCAACGAAGGCAAAGCCCTGATCCTTTTCAAATTTCTATGAGAAATAAGTCCTGATAGATAGACATTAGTAAAGATGATACACCCAAAGGCCCCGTCATGCTGCACGAATCGATGGATACACGTATAATGAGGCGCGAATGCTGTTGTTTTGTGTTTGTGCTTAATTCTTAGGTCCAGAGGATTCGCTAGAGCATAGGGTCTAGGAGATCGTGAACTTTCCGAATGCAAACCTCGCCTCAAAACCTCAACTCTCTACACTATTGGTTAGTATAAGGAAGTCCGGGATCGAATCCACGGGGATGGAAGGGTCGGAATGTCATCGAGAGAACTTTTGGAGGGGTTTGGCTGCTGCCACGCAACATGAGGGTCGAGTTTTAACTACTAAGCCTGGGAAATGAAATCTAGTCTATTCTAACTACCAGATTTGGAGAATTGAAAGTACGTAAAACATAATTGCATGCATGATTCGTATCCGAAAGTAACTTGAGAGCATTCACAAACTTCCTGGGTCAAGTAAAAGAGTTTCCTAAATTAACCAAACACAAGGTAAGCAAAAGTAAACAGCAAAACAGATTACTCTAATTAGCTACTGACAAAAGCTGCAACTAACGAACTAAAGTAATGCGACTACCTATAACCAGACACAGTAAGAAGCAGTAACAGGGTTTTCCATGCAGATCCGAACACACGGTTATTCTAGATTCATACGATTAACAGAAATCTAAGCTAGATCTACCAGAATCATCACCAAACAAACTAGATCCACCATTTCCAACATCATTTCAAACTCACGATTCAATAGCAATTCAGAAAACCAACTCCGATCAACACCGATCTCAACTCCGATCGACAAATCAATTGCGAAAAGCATCCAACTCAGTAAACAGAGTAGTAAACATTGAGATCAAACGAAAACAGAAATTAGAACTAGATTAAGCATAAGCTGAATGAGTCACAAAGCAATCGCCGAATTTCCAGCAAGGAAATCGGCGAGACAAAGTACGTGTGAGAAATTAAAATTATTTTTTCACTCCTTCTCGGAGTGCTGTTACACCTTCAACTGAACAAAACAAAACCATCAACTAACTACCCTAGATCTCCATTAAACCAAGTGCGTGAGTTAGTAAGTGAAAAGTGAGCAGAAAATACCAAGGAAATTCTCTAACTAAAAAAATCTCCCTTCTCTTCGTAAGCTTCCTAGTATTTATAGGCGTGGCTCAAATCCCTAGGGCAACGGTATTCCTGATTTGACGATTGTGCCCCTTGCGGATTTCACTCTTTTTCATCACTTTTCTCCTTTATTCCCTCTGCCCTGGTAATTGTCTTTCATTCCTGGGTCTGGCAGATTTTTCACGCACCTGGACTTATAAATGCATGTTAGCACCGTAGAAATCAAAGAATTTATATATAAAATAGATGCATGAAACGAGCCATATCAAACTGCTCACACTTAAACCATACTTGTCCTCAAGTATGAAAGACAAGAAAAAGAAATAAGGAAATTTTCAATGCATCCTCCCCTATTAACCATCCTAAAAAATGAAAACTCCTAGACCTAGACACAGAAAAAGAAAACGCACAAAAAACACAAGAAAAGAAAAACACAGAAGCGCATAAACTGGTATTTTTTTCTAGCAGTCATCCCCACAAGTTTAAGGTCAATCCAAGCATTTACAGCCTCAGATTCTTCCCCATCCCTTCTTCTATCTAGTCCAGCTGTCAGTTCGTCAAGATAACCTAAATTTTTGCCTCTGTTAGGTTCACACGATCACTCATTTCTTACCAGGGACGTAATGATCATTCGCTCTTCATTCTGCCTTACCATTGATGCCTTAAGATTGATGCCACATAATAGTTTTCTTTTTCTTTTTTTTCTTGGGTCAGGTAGAACTGTTCCTGCCCATTTTTCCAACTTCTTTTTGTATTCTTAGGCCTGGTAACATGTATATCTCTTTTTTTCCTTCTGCCCATATCCTAACTATTTTTTCTCGGGTCAAGTTACAACTTTCCTTGCCCGTTTATTATTTCTAACATATTTTTTCCTTTTCTCCTTTGTTTCTCAATCTGTCTTGTACCCCTACCATCGAGCTGAAGGGGTTGGCAGCGGAAGCGTGCAACATTTAATGATCACATAAATTTGATCTATTTAGCAGATTATTTAGACAAATTATATTCTCGTAATTATCACATGTATCATGCTCATAACTTGGATTAAAACATTCTTTAGCATATAAAATCCCTAAAACATGCTTACTACGGAATTAGCTAATTTACCTCGTTGATTCAATCAAGAATCGATGATGGCTAGCTCTGTCTCCAAGTGAAGATCTTCAATACTCGACCTTGGATCTTCTGACTGGTGTCCCGAACTATACGCTGATATTTTTGTAGGCAAATCTCACCAACGTACTAGGACTTGAATAACGAAGACAGAACTCAGCTCACGGAGGAGGCAAAATTTCGAGCTCTCTCTTTCTTAGAGAGGGACGAAAATTTGATAGAGTAATAATGTGTATTTTCTGTCTCCTTTATTCTCCTATTTATATTAAGTCACATATTGGGCCAAGTCAGGGATCTAAGGAAGAATTTGGAACAGGCCTCACCCAATTAGCTTTTTACCAATTAAATTGACCCACAATTTAATATAAGCTTATATTGGAATATTAGAAGCAGCCACTACAGAATAATAGTTAGAATATTAGAAGTATTCCAGGTTTCCTTTAATTGCATTTAATTTATTTCCCGCACTTAAGATAGAAACATCCATTAATTAATTATTGTCTGCTATGGACTTAATTAATTAACATATTTTAATCTCCAAGAGTAGACTTAGCAAGAAACTCTTATTTATTGTTCATGGAGTAATTAAACTCCAACTAGCTAGGTTCCGAATAATAAAACCTTGTTTCGAGCTCCTCTTGTGGATGTTATCAAACGAGACTCCCCTCATGCACGATTCAACGTAATAGCAATCCTAGAATCGCTAGATAATGATCGCCACTACCCAATATACCTGGATCGTTGGATGACGAAAAACCCGCACCTTTGGTAAGTCAAAGTAGTAGATAATCAATATCGTATGCTCAATGCTAACGTACATTGATTAAGAAATTAATTATCAAGACCTCATCTTTCAGTAAATAGCATAAAGACTCGTCTTGCTGTTAGATCCATTCAGTGCTATACCACACCAACTTCATCTTATTTCAATAAGGATTAGAAATAATCGAACTGACATTGCAACCTTTCACGATAGGTAGTCTAGGCCTATCTAGGTTGTGAAATTCTTATTTTTTTTGTTTAGAACTGACCGTGTTACCTTAAATTGGACGACGCCAACAACCGGTCTACTAAAATAAAGACTTAGACTTTGTTACGTTTGCTTATACATTTAAATATGTAATAAACAACCATTAAATGTAAAACATAACAACATTATGACAAAAATAATTTGTTGCATTTATTGGAAAATAACAATTAGAGTTTTACAGTAACCAATCACTCAAAAGGTGATGTCTAGTGTTTACCTAACAATCTCCCACTTATACTCAAAACAACTTTCGAGTATACAAAATGGCAGTGCACACGTCTAAAATTTCTCCCACTTACACTGAAAGCGAGTTGAGGTCTTGAATGAGTCGAACGCCCATCCCTTCAACGTGGCACTCGAACGGTTTCACCGCCAAAGCCTGTGTAAAAGGATCTGCCAGGTTGTTCTCTGACGCAATCTTGACCACTTGTATGTCTCATCTCTGCACTATATCCCTAATGATATGATACTTCCGCTCTATGTGTTTGCTCGCTTTGTGAGCTCTTGGTTCTTTCGAGTTTGCCACAGCACCAGAATTGTCACAATAAATGGTGATGCTCTTGGGCAAATTCGAAACCACACCTAAATCCATACGGAAGTTCTTGAACCATACAGTCTCTTTTGCAGCCTCCGAAGCGGCCACATACTCGGCTTCCATGGTCGAGTCCGCGATGCATTTCTGCTTCACACTATTCCAAATTACGGCTCCACCTCCTAAGGTGAACACATATGCTGAAGTAGATTTTCTCGAGTCCTAATCAGCTTGAAAGTCTGAGTCAGTATATCCCAAAGGACAGAGCTCGACTGCATAGTAAACTAGAGCATAGTCCTTAGTCCGTTTAAGGTACTTGAGTATGTTCTTTACGGCAGTCCAATGTCCTTGGCCCGGGTTCGACTGATATCTTGCCACCATGCCAACAACAAAGCAAATATCAGGTCTAGTACAAAGCATAGTATAGATGAGACTTCCAACTGCCGAAGCGTATGGAATCCTTGTCATTGCTTGTATCTCAGACGGCGTTTTAGGGCACATCTGTTGAGATAAATGGATGCCGTGTCTAAAAGGTAAGAAACCTTTCTTGGCGTCCTGCACTCTAAAACGACTAAGTACTGTGTTGATGTAAGGTTCTTGAGATAAGCACAACATCTTCTTTTCTCGATTCCGAAGAACCTTGATCCCGAGGATGTGTCCCGCGTCTCCCATATCCTTCATCTCGAACTGGTTTGACAACCATGTTCGTACTGATGACAACATCTTTTTATTGTTTCCAATTAGAAGAATGTCATCTACATATAAAACTAAGAACACCACATACCCCTTATCAATTTTCTTATACACGCAGCTTTCACTTAGGCACTTTTCGAATCCAAACTTGCGAACAGTTTGATCGAAACATTGGTTCCACGATCTAGATGCTTGCTTGAGGCCATAAATGGCCATCTTAAGCTTCCAAACCATGTGTTCTTTGCCCTTTATGGCATATCCTTCGGGTTGTTCCATGTAGATGGTCTCCTCAAGACCGCCGTTTAGAAACGCAGTCTTAACGTCCATCTGCCATACATCCCAATCCATATAAGCTGCAATAGACAATAGTATCCGGATCGAGAGCATAAAAAAATGAACATCTGCTCAAAATGGTTATTCCTATTGCCTTTAGTCCTTACTATCTATGTCATTTCTCCTCTAGCATCAATGGCAGTCTCTCTCTTTTTTTTTTAGTGTTTAGTAGAAAGTGTGCTACTCTATGCTTACAGTAAGCTTAAATTCAGGCATTTTCTATCGTCCTCACTTCTTCCAACTGACTTAGATTTATTAAGGAAGAAAGATTCACAAATCAGCATGTATTTCCTCTTCAATTACTCTCCCTAAGGGGCTTTCGCTATTTATTATACCAGTTATGCAAAACACAGTACTTAAAAAAAACTAACAACTCTTAGACCAAACAAAATATGTACAAGACACTAACTGCACTAACTGCTTCCCCCCTCCCACTTCATTTATGCTTGTCCCCAAGTAATCCTCATGAAGTGGAAAGCAGGGCAGTTAGTGGCGACACAAACAGAAAACAGAAATCAACAAGGCACAAACTTCTCACACTTAGACCAAGCGTTGGGCTAAGTGTAAGAAGACAAAAAAATAAAACAAAACATGTACAAAACAATCTTCTCACACTTAGGCCAAGCAATGGGCTAAGTGTGAGCAGATACGCAAGAAAACACAGAAAAACAAAACATACTAGGCATATAGACTTCTCACACTTTGGCCAAGCCGTGGCCTAAGTGGGAGAGAGCATAAAAAAAATGAACAACCTAGCATGCAAACTAAAAAAAACTAAAGCTGAAAAAGACTAAAACTAAAAACAGAAACTAAAAATTACTTGGTTACTTGGGGGGGGGGGCTTATTAATTCTGTCCCTAGCCCCTGCGGGGTCATGGTTTTTGGGGTGCTCATTTCGGTAGTGTCGGTGTGGCTGCATCCTTCCTGGCCTTGGGCTGGCTTGGCCTCGGGATCTCTTTTCTCGCTAGCATAGTGGTGGTGGTTGGTGACGGTAACGCCGGAAGCTTCCTGAATCTCCAGTGCTCCGTTGGCTCTAAGGCTCACGATGGTGTAAGGTCCTGTCCACTTAGACTTCAGTTTTCCTGGCATGAGCTTCAACCTTGACTGTAAAAGGAGTACTTTCTGCCCAACATGCAGTTCATTCGTTCTAAGATTTTTATCGTGCCACAACTTGATTTTTTCTTTGTACCATATTGCAGCATCATAAGACTCGAGTCTCAGCTCCTCCAGCTCTTGCAGTTGTAGCTTCCTTTCCCTTTCGCAGACCTCAGGTTTCATGTTCATTTCTCTGACTGCCCAATAAGCCTTATGCTCTATCCCAACAGGAAGGTGTCACATCTTGCCAAACACAAGTCTATATGGCGACATACCAATGGGGGTCTTGTACGCAGTACGATAGGCCCAAAGGGCATCATCTAGCCTTCTGCTCCAATCCTTTCGCGACGGGTTTACGGTCTTTTCCAAAATTCCGTTGATCTCTCTGTTGGAGATTTCTGCTTGACCGTTGCTCTGTGGATGATACGAAGTGGAGAGTCTGTGGTATACTCCGTATTTCTTCATAAGCGCTTCCATCGTCCGATTGCAGAAATGCGTTCCTTGATCAGAAATGACCGCCATTGGCACCCCATATCGTGCTGAAAATATTTGCCTTAAGGAACTTAGTGACCTCCTTCGCCTCACATGTGGCAGTTGCCTTGGCCTCTATCCTCTTCGATATGTAATCTACTGCCACCAGAATGTAAGAGTTACCATAGGAGGATGGGAATGGACCCATGATGTCCATCCCACAGACATCAAAAACCTCGCAGACGATCACTGGGATCTGGGGCATCTCATCTCGGGTGGAAATTCCCTCGGTCTGCTGACACCGATTATAATTTTGGCAGTAGTCGTAAGCGTCCTTGTTCAATGTCGGCTAATAGAATCCACTGTCTAAAACCTTCCAAGCAGTCTTCCTTGGACCAAAATCCCACCGCACGCCAATGCATGGCAGTGGTCTAGTACGTCTCTCTGCTCCCATTCCGGGATGCATCTCTTGATTACTTGGTCGGACCCCATTCTCCATAGATACGGATCGTCCCAGAAATAATACTTGGCCTCACTTCTGATTTTCATCCTCTGGGCCCGGGAAATAATACTTGGAGTACTGGGAAGTTCCCCCATGACTAAGTAGTTTGTTAGATCAGCGAACCATGGTTCCACATTCAGCGGGTACTTCCCTTTGTCAGAAACTCCAGCTCCAGCCGCGGCCATTACCTTATCCCAACAAATAAGGCTTGAGGTTTCCCCTGTGAAGTATAGATGTTCCTCTGGGAATGTGTCTGGTATAGCCTCTTCAGTTTCTCTTTGGAAAATTCTGCTAAGATGATCAGCTACCTTGTTCTCAGTGTCTTTCTTGTCCTTAACTTCCCAATCAAACTCTTGGAGTAGCAGTACCCATCGGATCAACCGTGGCTTAGAATCTTTCTTTGCTAGTAGATACTTTAACGCTGCATGATCGGTAAACACGATTACGTTCGAACCCAGCAAGTATGGTCGAAATTTCTCAAAGGAATACACGACAGCTAGCATCTCTTTTTCCGTAGTGTCGTAGTTCTACTGGGCCTGATTCAAGGTCTTAGATGCATAGAAAATCATGTAGCTCTTCCCTTCAATTCTTTGACCTAAGACTGCTCCGACCGCGAAATCGCCGGCATCACACATTACCTCGAAAGGGTAATTCAAATTTGGAGCTCTAATGATAGGGGCTGATACAAGTCTTTCCTTCAGAAGTTGGAAGGCCCATTGACATGCCTCGTCAAAGTTGAAGTCTACGTCATTCTGCAGGAGGCGGGTAAGTGGTTGTGCAATTTTTGCAAAGTCCTTGATGAACCTTCGGTAGAATCCAGCATGACCCAAAAATCCCCTTATTTCTTTCTGATTCGTAGGGTACGGAAGTTTTGAGATCACATCCACCTTTGCCTTATCCACCTGAATCCCCTTTTCTGAGACCACGTTTCCCAGAACAATTCTCTCTTGTACCATGAAGCGGCACTTTTCAAAATTTAGCACCAGATTATTCTCTCTGCATCTCTGTAATACTAGATCTTAATTGGCTAGGCAAGCTTTGAAAGGATTCCCGTAGACCGTGAAGTCATCCATAAAAATCTCGATACACTCCTCCAACAGGTCTGAGAAAATACTCATCATGCACCTCTGAAAAGTGCCTGGCGTATTGCACAATCCAAAGGACATCCTTCTATATGCGTACGTCCCAAACGGGGATGTGAAGGTTATTTTTTCCTGGTCTTCTGGATCAACGTAAATTTGGAAGTATCCACTGTATCCGTCCAGAAAGCAGAAAAACTTCTTGCTTGCTAATCTTTCCAGCATTTGATCTATGAATGGTAACGGAAAATGGTCCTTCCACGTAGCCTCATTTAGTTTCCGGTAGTCTATGCATATCCGCCACCCGGTCACTAATCTTGTGGGTACCAACTCGTTCTTCTCATTTGTAACCACTTGGATGCCTGACTTCTTAGGTACCATATGGATCGGGCTTACCCACTTGCTGTCTGGAATAAAATATATGATAACTAGTTAAAGTAGCTTGAGTACTTCCTTTAAAACTTCCTCTCTCATATTCGGGTTCAACTTCCTCTGTGGGTCTCTGTGAGGTTTGGCTTCATCCTCCAGGCGAATATGGTGCATGCAGAGATCGGGACTGATCCCCACCAGGTCTGATAGAGTCCATCCTATGGCTGTCTTATTCCTCCTGAGCACTTCCAGTAACTCTTCTTCCTGCTTCCGAGTCAGATTGCTGTTGACGATTACCGGGAACATCTCGTTCTCTTCCAAATAAGCATATCTGAGGCCTGGGGGTAATGTCTTCAGTTCCTTCTTTGTCGCACTTGTCTCTTGGGGTAACAGATTCTTCTTTGGCTCCTTGGTAATTAATCCTTCAGGTGCTGGTAAATGTTCCCCATTAGCGACACAGACTAATTCCTTAGACCTGGTAATTTCAGGACTTTTACAAAACCCCAGAATTACTTCTGCTAACTCTTCATCCGTCATTCCCAGTGTATTGACTGCCTCACACCAACTAGCCACTTCCTTGTCAAAGGAGTGACTCAATTCTGAATTTTCCACCTGTTCCTGCATCAATTCTGTCTCAAGAAAATCTTGGACCAGGGGGTTAATCATATCCATAGCATGCATATTCTCTATATCCAATGGCTTTTTCATAGCCTCATCAATGTTAAAGGTAAACTTCTCCCCATGGTAATCTAGACAAATGGTTACATCAAACACATCAATGATTGTCTTGGCGGTGCGTAGAAATGGTCTTCCTAAAAGCACTCCGCTAGACTCAGCAGGCTGGTACTCACTCATCTTAATAACATGGAAATCAGCAGGATACAGAAAATCATGCACCTTAACTATCAAGTTTTCTAAAACACCTTCAGGACTGATGCATGACCTATAACCTAATTGAATCACAACCTTCGTATCAACCATTCTGACTCCCTCCAGTTTCTTATAAAGTGAAAGCGGTAAAACATTTATTGAAGCACCTAGGTCACACTTGACATGCTCAACATTAATGTTCCCAATTGAGATGGGGAGAGTGAACATACCTGGGTCAGTACGCTTAGAAGGAATTCTCCTCTTCTGAATCACTGCCGACACAGTTTCTCTAATCACAATCTTACCGTTGGGTTTGGTCTTCCCAGGGATGAACTCCTTGATAAACTTACTGAAGATGGGTAACTTTAGAGCTTGGAGAAACGGTAGGTTAATTTTCAGCTTCCCGAAAATTTCCATGAAGTCCGCTGGATCTTCCTTTTTCATCCTAGGTTCACCTCTGTGGGGAAAGGGTTTCACTTGCCTCTCACTGTTGCTAATGTTTCCCTTGGAAGATTCTCCCATGTTTCTCCTGATTTCTTCCACTTCCGTCTCTACTCTTAGACCTGGGAAATGTTGATCAGCTGCTCGGGATATTGCTTTCTTACTGTTCGTACTCTGGTCATCGTCCTCTGTTCTGACCTCCCCTGTTTCAGCTTCCCCTGTTCCGGTCTCCTCTGTTCTGGTTTCCTTTTCCAATGGAGTTAGAGTGGACTTCCCATCTTTCTTCACTCTTGGACCATCATACTCTTGGCCCGATCTCAGGGTTATCTGGCTGATGATCGCCCTTTCTGGTAGTTTAACCGAGGCAGGAATTCTTCTTTCGTTCCCACGCATCTCGCTCAAAGATGTCGCGATCTGAGAGAGTTGTTCGCTAACATGTCCATGGCTGCCTTCTGGTCAGTCTGCGCACCTTGAAGCTTATGCACCACATCATTGTTGGACTGCATGTTGTTCTGAATGTACTGTTGTGAGTTCACCAAATCACTCACAATCTCGTCAATGCTTTTCGGTTGCCTGGTGTTTGTCCCTTGAGGATGGTTTGAGCCTTGTCCCTGATTCGGCCGGAAGTTCCCTGGACCTCCCGTGTTGTGATATTGATTCTGCCCCTGTTGACCTTGATGGTTGGGCTAAGAGTTCTGAGTGTTACCTTGGTAATTCCTCTGGTGTGGTGACACATATGAACTTGTTGGATTGTTCTGATTCCTGTTTGCCCAGTTGGGATGGTCATTTTGTTGCCGATTGGTCCAATTGTTGCCCTCCTGATTTCTGTTTACCCAATTTGGTTGTCGCTCCTGAGGGTTTGAATAGTTGTTGCTCTGTTGTTGGGCTGGTAGATTCGGATCATTGTCAGACCATCTGAAGTTTGGGTGATCCCTCCAGGGAGCATCCCTTTGTCTGCCTGGGTTCCAATTTCCCATGGCGTTTGCTTGAGCTTGGCCATCGCCCTCGTTCTACTGACCATAGCATTGGTACACTTCCTCTGGACCTGGCAGCTGTTTAACCTTCTCTCCTGGTTCTGGGGAATTGTTCTTCCCTAAGGCAATCAGAATTGCTTTCTCCAGCTTATCTGTCCTTGCATCTATTCGGTCTTCACCTTGCACGTTCACCGCCTCTACACTCCCCCTCTTAAGGATGGTGCGATGAGAGTTGTAAGTCTTCTTAGCATCGATTAGCCTGCCCAAAATCTCTCGGGCGTCACTTACTCGTTTCTTGGTAAAATTTCCCCCGCTCGAAGAGTTTAGTAAATCCTTGGACTCCTGATTCGCCCCTTCATAGAAGATGTTGTATACCTCTGCTTTGCACTATCGGTTGTTGGGGCATGAATCGAGCAATCCCTTGAAACGCGAACAATACTGACTCAACGTCTCATCATAATCTTGTCGGCATGCCAGAATCTCCTTCTTGATTGCATTCGTCTTGTTCGATGGAAAGAAGTAATCTAAGAACAATAGCCTGAAATCCGCCCACGAGCTTATAGAATTTGCCGGTAACCTCAGTAACCATGTGTTCGCCTCTCCCTTCAGTGCGAAAGGTAGAGCACGTAACCAATAATCCTCCTCGGTCGAGTTAGGTGGCCTCTTCTGAATGCTGCAGAGCTTGCAAAACTCGTGTAGAAACTCGTAGGGACATTCTATATTACGGCCATAGAAGTGTGGCATGACCGCCAGTACGTTGGTCTTGATGTCTATCAATCTCTGAGCTTGGGTGATCACTATTGCTTGTGCCGGCTCGCCGTTCAAATGAGCATCAAGCGAGCCGATCTCTGGATCATTGTCTGGTTCAGCTGCCATTCTGACGGTTCCTTCGACTGAGTCTGCAGTTGACTCAACTTCCTCCTTAACTGGTGAGACTAGATCGTAGTCACTTTCTGAACTCAGCTGGATTGGATCTCCTGTTGTCAACCCAAATCGGGTAGTAACAGGGGAAACTGTCTTCTTAATCTGCCAACTAGCTTGAGCTTCCCACCAACCGAATGAGTTACTTCAGTGTCCTGACCTTGAGCTCTCGCTCATAAACTGAAAAGAAAACGAAAAACAACAAATGAAAATTATGTACGCCAAATATCTCTAGATGCAAACATAAATAACGCCATCCATCCCCGGCAACGGCGCCATTTGAGGATGCGAATGTTGTTGTTTTGTGTTTGTGCTTAATTCTTAGGTCTAGAGGATTCGATAGAGCACAGGGTCTAGGAGATCGTGAACTTTCCGAATGCAGTCGTTGTTGCAACAACCTCGCCTTAAAACCACAACCCTCTACACTATTGGTTAGTATAGGGAAGTCGGGATCGAATCCATGAGGATGGAACGGTCAGAATGCATCGAGAGAACTTTTGGAGGGGCTGCTGCCACGCAACATGAGGGTCGAGTTTTAACTACTAGGCCTGGGAAATGAAATCTAGTTTATTCTAACTAACAGATCTGGAGAATTGAAAGTACGTAAAACATAATTGCATGCATGATTTGTATCCGAAAGTAACTTGAGAGCATTAACCAAACACATGGTAAGCAAAGGCAAACAACAAAACAAATTACTCTAATTGGCTACTGACAAAAGCTGCAACTAACAAACTAAAGTAACACGACTACAACTACCGAATGATTTCATCTTCTCCAACAAACAAGCACAAAATGAACAAAACAGAGCATGAAAAAAGAGCATACTTCAGATCGAACGATGAACAATTCAATTAAACTAACAGCTATCAGATCTAAACTACTGAGCTAAGTAAAGAAGCAGTAACAGGGTTTTCCATGTAGATCCGAACACACGTATTCTAGATTCAAACGATTAACAGAAATCTAAGCTAGATCTACCAGAATCATCACCAAACAAACTAGATCCACCATTTCCAACATCATTTCAACTCCGATTCAATATCAATTCAGAAAACCAACTCCGATCGACACTGATCTCAACTCCGATCGACAAATCAATTGCAAAAAGCATCCAACTCAGTAAACAAAGTAGTAAACATTAAGATCAAATGAAAATAGAAATCAGAACTAGATTAAGCATAAGCTGAAACGAGTCACAAAGCAATCGCCGAATTTCCAGCAAGGAAATCGGCGAGACAAAAGTACGTGCGAGAAATTAAAATTATTTCTTCACTCCTTCTCGGAGTGGTGTTACAACTTCAACTGAACAAAACAAAACCATCAACTAACTACCCCATATCTCCATTGAACCAAGTGCGTGAGTGAGTAAGTGAAAAGTGAGCCGAAAATACCAAGGAAATTCTCTAACTAAAAAAATCTCTCTTCTTTTCATAAGCTTCCTGGTATTTATAGGCATGGCTCAAATCCCTAGGGCAACGGTATTCCTGATTTGACGATTGTGCCCCTTGCAGATTTCACTCTTTTTCTTCACTTTTCTCCTTTATTCCCTCTGCCCTGGTAATTGTCTTTCATTCCTGTGTCTGGCAGATTTTTCACGCACCTGGACTTATAAATGCATGTTAGCACCGTAGAAATCACAGAATTTATAAATAAAATAGATGCATGAAACGAGCCTTATCATATAACAAATAGAAATAAGTGAGTTGCGAGAAAAGGAGATTCACACCATGGTTATGCAAGATCAGTTATAAAGGAAGTACAAGTAGTCTCACAGATTACAAGTTAACAATTAAATGTTGACAATAAAAGGGGTGGTGAATTAGAGACCACAAGTATGAGACAACTGAGGGAAGAAAAATGGAGCCCCCGTGATAAGGCTTATTTCATACATCAGTTAAGGGTAAAATGTACTCTACTTGATCGGTTTATCGCGCAAAGCAAGTGTTAAATGTGCAGGAATGCCGCTTGACCAAGGCTACAAGGCCAAACTGATCAAGCACAATAGGCGAAAAAGGCCAGATTTTGGGGGAAGTTGATCAAGGGGAGTAATCAAGCAGTTAAGGAGGGGACCACTGGATGTCAGAAGGACACCCGAGGCTATGAGCTGGATGGTGCGCAACATTCTGTTATCAAGGACAACGTTTTAGAAGGGGACACGTGCTGAAATATGAGACGCAAGGACGGAGCTGAGTCACGATTCTGTTGCTGAAAAGCGTCGTCATTCTAGAAGGGAAGCACGTAGCGAATATTCCCTGCCAAGATCGTTATCCAGCTGGAGGTCGTGCCGATCCTATAATAGAGGATGTGCGACCACATGAAAAAAAATCCGATCCTTTACTTTTTGTCTTAGTTTAGCTTAGTTCTTTAGCTTAGTTCAGTTCTCTAGAATAACTTAGCTTAGCTTAGATAAAGTAATGCTTAGTTAGAAAGGGCGATCAAAGGAGCGCTTGAAAGAGCAGGTTAGAGCATGTCACGACTGCACTTCCTAAGGATAGAAAGCACGGCGGGTCGTGACTAGTGGGGAAATTAAGAAGCGGGGAAGAAGGGGGAAAACAATCAAAGGGGTACGACATGTAGATCAAAGACGAAACTTCATTATCAAATCATAGTCTCAGATCACGAAGCAACATAGTTTGAATAAAAATAGTTCAACGGATTAAAGAAAACATAAGAGTTCTTAAGACTTAGAGTAGAAGAAGCATTTGAGAGTCAGCTACTACTATGTATGAAGACACAATAGCAACCGGAAAGTTTATTGAATATGGTCTCGGTCCAATGCTCAACATCCTCCGTCTCCCGTCCACGCTCAACCTGCACATAGGGAAAACACATGCAGGGGCTGAGTACTTGATGCACTCAGTGAACTCATGCCCGAAATACATTTTATCGATAAAGTTATCTCAGCCATCATTGAGTGAAACTCGGGTTTTACTTTAAAAGGGCCGAGAAACACTAAAATCATTCCTTAAATAAAATAGTGTCCGCGCGGACAATGTCATCGTCATCCTCCATCATATACCATATCTGAACCATCATGTGAAACGAGAATGTGACCACAAACTCGATCACTAGACCGACCGACCCAAAGGAAGGCTCACGATCCCCATCAGTGCACTAGCCTAAGTAGGGCTTATACCCTAGGTACACCCGAATTCGTTAACCATCAAAGTCTAGTAGGACATTATCCTAATAGACAATCAGATAGGCAATTTAAAGCAAAATACGGCATGACATAACATTTAAACCACCCTTATCTCATCATAAACATATCATTTCAAATAAAGGAGTTTAAGTAATAAAGCCCACCTCAAAAGCTTAGTAATTCCCTCAAACAACTTCTCGATCCGACATTAACGAGTGTGCGAACCACCTTTTTGAGAAAAAATAAAGTACACATCAATCTCAAGAAAGAACACATTTAGAATGCATGCACTCTAATTAAAGACTTTTATCTCATTTCTGGGTTTTCGTGCATTCTCGATTATTCGGCGGTCGCCCAAGGCGTCACGTGCGATGCCGGTCGGCCGCTTACGCCCATACTTTCCTCCGTTGGCTCCTTGTATTTTCCACGATGTCGGAATAAATTTCCAAAATTATACAAGTGCATAATTAAATTATCGCAACTATTTCTCTTCGCAATTATATTTATTTCATACTTACGATAAAATTATTCATCCTTCAAAATATTTCAGAATTAATTAAATAATTTGTCACAATTAATTTTCGGCCCAAGACTTAATTATTTTCCTCACCTTATACTTCCAATTAATTGAGAAGCCCCAACCAAAATAAAAGAGAGCCCAAAGATTATGTTTTATTTCTAGCCCAACTACTTTCCTCCATAATTAAATTAGTGAGGCCCAAAGCTCATTTAGAAACAGCCCAACCAAATTATCTTCACTCATTCTTATTCCTCCAAAAAGCCCAAGTTCTAACCAAAAAAAAAACTCCCAACCGAAACAAAGTGAGAGAAAAAGGATCCCCAAATCAAACACAAAGCAATGAGAATTTCCCCTATTCTCTCCCTCTCGGTCAACAACTCTCTCTCTCTATCTCTCTGTCTCCCTTCGACAAATCAACCGACAGAAACCGTCGGCTTCTTCCTTGATTTCGCCGGAAGAGGATGCTGCTGCTGTCGCCGGGAGGACGCTGCTGCTGTCGCCGTTGCACGCTGCTGGTGGCCGTCGTCCAGCCACCGTCTCGGCTGACTGAAGTCAGCCGCTGCTGCTGCCACTGCACAGAGTCGCTGCTGTTGTTGCCGGGAGACGCGACACCGCTGCTGTCAGCAGCGTCCGTCGATCAGTCTACGCCCCCGTTGCCCCGATTTACTCCAAATCAGCCCCGAACAGACACTGCGCAGCCCCGAACAACTCCGAACAGCCCCGAAACCTCCCGAACCCAACCCGAACAGCCCCGCACAACCCCGAAAGATAAGTTCTCACACTCAAATTTTGTTCTTTTCGCATTCGATTTTTATTTTGTCGAGGGAAAGTTCAATTGGGATTGTTTGATCCATTGTTGATTGGGTTATGCGTGTGTATGATGTACAAAATGCTAATAACATGAGTTGCAATTTGGGAATGGATTTATACCTTCGTTGCTATGAATTTGGTCAAGGAATTTGGTAGGGCCGAAAGGAATGGCTCCTTGAACTAGGCGGTTTGAATCCGTCAACAAATTTTTGCTAAAGTTGATTTTGAACAGTAGTAAGAAGTCTCTAAATGAATTGATGAAATGGATTACCTAGTTTGGAATTGAATTGAGGACGAGGCAGCTCTTCGAACTCTTAGTTTCTGGAAATCAAAAGCTCTTCTACTCTCCTTCTCTCTCGGCTCTCTCTCTGTGAATTTGCTTGAAAATGTAAAGTGTATTGTGAGGAGTTAGGGGAGGGGATACATGAAGGAACTTGTGGATTAATGTGTGACCTTTGATTTGCAGAATTTATTGTGGAAGATGGAGAGTGGAAGAATTGAAAGATGGGGAGTCTCCATGGTGGAGGGAATCGGCCAAGAGGGGAGAAGGAAAAAGAAGAAAAAGACTTTGGGCTTGCACCCACATTTTTGGAAATGAATTGGGCTCAAAGACATTTCCCACAACTTGAATTAAATTGTTTGGGCTCATTTAGTTGCAGGGCCCAAATTTGTATTATTTATTTGTTAGACTTTTTGATTGTTATGGCCCAAAGCCATTTTATAAAAAAACATTTGGGCTTCAATTTTATTTGAGAAGCCCAAGTGTATATATTTTATTAATTTAATACTTTAAAAAGTACGGGTGTTACATTCTACTCACCTTAACAGAAATTTCGTCCTAAAATTTACTCATCTCTAACGAACAACTCCGGGTATTTCTCTTTCATTTTATCCTCGAGTTCCCAAGTAACCTCCTCGTGACCATGATGTTTCCAAAGCACTTTCACGGACGCAATTGATTTATTTCTCAATTCTTGCACCTTCCTATCCAGAATAGCTTCGGGCTTCTCCTCATAACTCAAGTCGGGATTCAAAGAATTTTTCTCTTGGTGGACCACGTGTTTGGGATCGAACACATACTTTCTCAATTGTGACACATGGAAAACATTATGCACGTTCCCAAAACTCGGCGGTAGCGCCAACCTATACGCTACGGGTCCCACCTTCTCAAGAATTTTATAAGGTCCTACATAACGTGGTTTCAACTTACCCTTCACACCAAACCTCGTTATCCCCTTCGACGGAGATACTTTCAAGAAAACTTTATCTCCAGCGTTAAACTGTAAATCGGTACGCCGGACATCAGCATATGACTTCTGTCTGTCTTGAGCTTCTTTTATCCTTTGACAAATTTGTCGAACAATCTCAATCATTTCTTCTACTGAATCTGGCCCAAGTATTCTCCTTTCACCAACCTCATCCCAGTAGAGTGGTGATCTACACTTCCTCCCATACAATGCTTCATATGGGACATATTTATCGTTGCCTGGAAACTGTTGTTGTAGGTGAACTCGATTAACGGCAGTACGACTTCCCAATTTTCTCATCTGTCAAGAACTACGGCTCTCAACATATCCTCGAGAGTCTGGAACGTTCTCTCGGACTGTCCATCTGTTTGTGGATGAAAAGCAGTACTAAAATTTAATCGAGTACCAAGCTCTCGTTGCAAGCTTATCCAAAATCTCGAAGTGAATCTTGTGTCTCGGTCCGACGTGATTGTTAAGGGCACTCCATGTAGCCGAATAATTTCTTTCACATAAATTCGGGTTAGCTTGTCGGATCCATGAGTTATGGGAATAGGTATAAAATGTGCACTTTTAGTGAGGCGGTCTATGATTACCCAGATGGCAGTATTCCCTTGTCGAGTTTTTGGTAAACCCATCACAAAATCCATGGCGATGTGTTTCCATTTCCATTCCGGAATTTCTAGCAGTTGCAACTTCCCATAGGGTCGTTGATGCAGAGCTTTCACTTGCTGGCAAGCCAAGCATTTCTCCACAAACGAAGCGATATCCCTCTTCATCCCATCCCACCAGAATGATCCCTTCAGATCATTGTACATCTTTGTACCTCCAGGATGAGCGGTATATGGAGTCTCGTGTGCTTCAGTCAAAATTTCATTTCGTAGTCCTTCATCATTCGGCACACATAGCCTTCCCTCATAGGTGAGGGCATTGTCAGCCTCTTCTCGGAACTTCTCTTGCTCACCTTTCCTTACCCTTAGTCAAACCTTCTCCAAATCTTTATCATTTCTTTGACCTTTTCTTATCCTTGTCCGCAGGTCGGGTGCAATTACCAAGGTGGCGATCTTTCCTTTTACGGTCTCAGGGGCTCTCACTACTGTTGGGGTTTTGGAGCCCATTGCACAGCGGAAGACTTGTACAAACAAATAAATCAGACGTATGATCTATTTGACCGATTATGGAATTAATCTATTCACATGTTAACACAGAATTGTGTGCTAGAACGCAAATAATTCATGCTCATAGAATATAAATCATAAACATGAATTCTTAGGTTTAGAGTTACCGATTTGATTCTCCAATGAATCGTCGATTGCTCGCGCCTTCTCCACGATGATCTTCAATACTAGACCACGGATCTTCTGACTGGTGTCCCGAACTGTATTCCGACATCAGGGTGGGCTGATCTTATCGAAACACTAGGACTCGAATAAAGAAGATAGAACTTTCTCACGGAGGAGGAGCTGAAAATCTCACTGAGGAGAAATTCCTGAAATTTTCGTCCTCCCTCTCCAATTAGAGAGGGAAGAAATTTTCTCATGTTTTGAATAATGATTCTGTCTCTTTTATTCTCCTATTTATATTAAGTTCATATTGTGCCCATTCAGGGATCTATGGAAGGTTTTGGATATGGGTTCCCCCAATTAGCTTTTTACTAATTAAATTGAACCCACAATTTAATACAAGCTTATATTGGAATATTACGAGCAGCCACTACAGACGTATTATTGACCTCCCCATCCAAATCCGAAATTACAAGTAATCCGGGTTTCCATTTTGTTTATTATTATTTATTTCTCGCGCTTAAGATAGAAATGTCTATTAATTAATTAAAGTCTGCTATGGAGTTAATTAATTAACATCTTATTAATTCCAAGAGTGGACTTAGCAAGAAACAATTATTTATTATTCATGGAATAATTAAATTCCAACTGGCCAGTTTCCGAATAATAAAACCTTGTTCAAGCTCCTCTTGAGGACATTATCAAACGAGACTCACCTCGCGCACGATTCAACATAATAGCAATCCTAGCACTGCAAGATAATGATCACCACTACCCAATATACCTGGATCATTGGGTGACGAAAAACCCGCACCTTTGGTAAGTCAAGGTAGTATATACTCAATATCGTATGCTCAATGCTAACGTACATTGATTAAGAAATAGATATTTATCAAGACCTCGTCTTTCAGTAGATAGCATAAAGACACGTCTTGCTGTTAGATCCATTCAGTGCTATACCACGCCAACGTCATCTTATTTCAATAAGGCTTAGAAATAATTGGACTGACATTGCAACCTTTCACAATAGGTAGCCAAAGCCTATCTAGGTTGTGAAATTCTTCTTTTTCTTTTGCAAATCATTGCTTAGAACCGACTGTAGTACCTTAAAGTGAGCGCAGCCCACGATCAGTCTACTAAGCAAAAGACTTAGGCTTTGTTTTACTTCTTATGCATTTAAATGTTTATAAAACATCTTATAAACTCACAAGTAAACACAATGTAATAATATACTGATTCTATTCATGCAAACTGCTCGAATAATACTGAATCGGGTTAAAAGTGGATTGTAGAGTTTTTCCGTATACAAGCAAGATTCCTATTCGTGTGAATTTGCTCGAAACATGCTTTTCAGTATACTAAACCTAACAACTACTTCCAATCGCATCTTGCTAAATTCACGAATCAAATTTCCTTCTTCAGTGAGAAAAGTAGCCAGTTGTGGTTGGGCTTTCCGGCTCAGTGCATCTGCCACTACATTTGTTTTTCCCGGATGATAGTTAATGCCACAGTAGTAATCCTTAACTAGCTCGAGTCATCTGCGTTGCCTCATGTTCAAGTCTTTCTGCTCAAAGAAGTATTTTAGGCTCTTATGATCAGTAAAAATATCACACCGAACTCCATAGAGATGGTGCCTCCAAATATTCAAAGCATGCACAACGGCAAAAGATGATTAACAAGCAGTTGTGTACGTGAGATTGAGGGAACATTATGTTTCTGAAAATATCTAGAGGGCACGGGTTACTATAAAAGGCTAAACAAAATATTAGAGAATAAGTGGTAGTTAGGTGACTAGGCTGACAAATCTGTAGTGTACCAGCAGAAAAAGGTAGAGAAAAGTAAAGGACAAAGCAAAAAGTAACTAAAAAGTAAAAGTGGTCCCAAACTTAGATGTAGGTGTTATCTTCTTCCACATGAATAAACTCAGATCAACAAACCCAGAATTCATCAACGAGAGTTTCAAATTAACAACTCACGAAAACAGATCTAACAATTAAAATTCCAAATCAAAAATTAAACTAGCGAAACTGAAATTACGCTCACTGGGTAGCATGCAAGGTGGCAGAAATCACGTGAACTAAGCCTTCGCACTTAACACTTAAATCTAAATCTAACATCAAACTCAATTCACAAACTCAGAACGATAAACTTAGAAATGAAAATATGCATTCAACACTTGGAAATTACAGTAGCAACTAGATCTACACTATCTAGGCAGAAAGAAACTGAATCAAACAGAAACTGATGCACAAAAACAACTTCATAGTAATAAGACGTCTGGATCTCAATCAAAGCACTTCAAAGTCAGCAAGTATTGAAAATGCAACAGATCCAACGTAAGAAAAACAAGTAAGATTAACTATGAAAGTAATTAAAGATTGTATGACACTTCGAGCGATGAAACGACTGTCACTACACGACAAACTGGCTGGAACGAGATAATGTGGAACTCCTGTGAACTGGTGAACTTCAGGTGACCATGGCTGTGGCGAGGAACGAGAAGATGTAGGACAATGCTGAAAGGAATGATCTGCCGAGAAAGAATTCTAACTAAGTGTAGAGGTCCTAAAATTGATGATGCCTTCTCTCTTCGAGTGGCTTCTATTTATATGGAGGCCTGCCCTTGATTTTTAGGGTAGACTTTCATCGTGTAATCACTCTTTTGCCCTTGTTTGTGGTTGATCTTCCCAGCAATCCTTCTTCTCCATCTTGAGACTTTTTGACATGCATACTGGTCAGTATAGCAACATTCTGACTAGAACCCTTTCCCTGCACACTTTAGCAACTGTTTTGCAGATATAATCCAATTATGCACATTATACTGACCAGTAACCAAGGCCTAGAATACGACTTATCAAACTGCTCACACTTACTGTCACGACCGCCCATACAAGGGGTACCACAACGCGGCGATCGTGACCGACATGCATGGACAACAATTTAAAAGAACAACTTAAAAACTTAAAGAAAGAAAAGAACTTAGTTTAAAGAAGTTTAAGGTCGTAATTTTTTTTTGAAAAGACATAAATTAAAATTCCTTTAGAAAGGACAATGGAGAAAATAGACTTAAGAGATTCGACTAATAAAACGAAGGTAAAACAAACATTTAACTTAAATCCCGGAAAACATCATTTTCAGAAAGACAACGTAAATACTCGTTTAACCTAACACCACCATACATGTTCCACACACAATACGAAAAGATTAAGGTCTTAAGACATAATTTAAAACATAGCAACGGATAAATAAGGTTCAAGGAGAGTCAAGGATCACGCCTATGTATGACGACACAACGTATCCTAGGGTCTTAAGCCAGCTTAACATCCATCGCAACATCCCGCTCAACCTGCACATAAGAAAAATAATATGCAGGGCTGAGTACTTGTTGTACTCAATGGGCTCATGCCAAAAAACATTTATAGAGTTATGTCATCCATACCAGTGATCTCGAGTTTTATACGTAGTAAAGAAAATATCACGAAAACACAAAAATGTTTCATAGACTGGCCAGTCAAATAATCTCCCCACTTTTCACATCAAACCAACAATCACAATCACAGTGCGACGAAAGTGTGGCCACACTATTCGCCCACAAGACCGGCCGACTAGCAAGGACGGCTCACGATCCCACCAGTGTACACAGCCTGATAGGGTTTACGGCCCTACTCGGACCCGAATTCGTTTCACAATACAGCCATATAGCCTAACGGAGTAAACTCATACGAACTAGGCATCAGGCACACAATCTCATAACAAAACAACATGGCATGACATAACAGTTAAACCACCCTTATAACGCCACATAGCATTTTTCGGAAAAGTAAAGTGGTTTGAAAAGAAAGCCCACCTCGTTCTCTTAGCAATTCACAACCCAACTTAGCAACTCTCGATCCTCGAGTTCACGAATACACAACACCCTTGTCAATGACAACACAGTTAGCTTTCCACAACAACATATTACTATGCATGTCCTATCGATTCTCTCGTTGTTTTTCTCAAATTCCCGACCCAACATACGTCACAAAGATGGGAGAACACATCGTAACACATTTCAATTTATCACACGTGATCACATCATTTAAACGCGTTCCTTGGATATACATGTATCATATAATACTTTTAAACATGAAAATAAGTGTCATTTTAACAAGGCAGAAAACTGGCAGAACTGCGCGATCGTTTTGTAAAAATCACTATAAATTCACCCGACCTCAAAAGATGCTAAATTTTGGTCACAATACAGAGGACACATTCAATTTCATCCATGAAAAGTTTCACACCGAAATCACGTCATTTAGTCAGTCATATCATATATTAAACTCTCTAATTGGAACATACAATTTCTGACAGTATTGCGCAGTTCATTTGAAAAATTCACCATAAATTCATCCAATGCCCCAAAAGGCTGAAAATTTAAAACGACTCAGAAGACACTTCATATTTTCATATAGTTCAAGAATCACATCAATCAGAGGTCTTTTGGTCAGTCAAACAGAAAACGAAACGTTCATGGCGAGAACTCAAGTTTCTGGAAGATTTGCGCAGTCAACTTCAAAAATTTATTAAAAGTTCATTTTTCGATAAAAAGGGCTGAAATTCACACGAAACACAGAAAACACCTTGAAGTTTACTCAGTAAAAATTTCATAGCAAAATTCGTTCGTTTGATGGGTCAATCACAGATCGTAAGCCAATGGTCGTGCATCACAGATTTCTGGTTCAAGTTCGAAAATAGGGTTTTCATCTTCCATCACACAAACACCGATTTCTCATGCTCGAAAACACATATTCATGCTTACAAGCTCCTCATACATATATTTGCACATAAGCTCATATTATTCACCAAATATTCCAATCCAACAACACATGATTTCAATCAAAACACAATATCATCCAAGTTCTTACGAAAACACACTTCCCCCCCGTTAAATCTTGCTATCTATCAAACCCACAACCACTACATGCATGTAGGACTCAAGAACATGGTTCAAACGGAAAAGGAGGAGGAAAAGTGAGCAAAATATACCTTCTTTGACAAAAATAAATCGGTAGAAGCAAAGAACGAAACGATTCTTTGGAGACTCTTGAAGATAACTTCAACGGATTGCAAGAACAAGGGTTGGATGGAGGATTTTTGGAGATGGGAGAGTGGGAGAGGTGACAAAACCGTGTTGGAGAGGGAGAGAGAGGGTGAGTGGCGAAAATTGTAGGAGGAAATGGGGGCTAGGGTTTGTTTAATTGCTATTTATTTGCTAGGTTTAATCCATGGGTAAATTAAATAAATGAATTGTGGGGAATTAAAATATAGGCTAATGAATAAAAATCCCACAATTATAAGGAGCCAAGTTTTCGAAAATTATGGTTGAAAATTAACAAGGGATCATTTGATATTTACTTGGAGAGAAATAAATCCACAATTTGGTATATAAAAATAATGAATACAAGGAAACAAATAAATTAAATCTCCAAGTAGGAAATTTATGGTGGGGGCTGAAAATTTGAGGACTTTGCACAAGGAATTATTTAAATCCCCAATTAAATAGAATAGGATTTAAATTAGGTAATTTCTTTAGGAAAAAGGCTCCCATAAAATAGGTAGCAAATATTTAAATTCCCTCGAGGAAAAATAAGCATAGGAGGCGTGTGACATGGAGGAAAAGTAGAAGGAAAATATTCACATCCCCAATTAATTAGGCATATGTATTTATTTGAATAAAAAGGGATTCCACAAGATGGGAAACAAATAAAATATTCTCCAAAATTTATTGGAGTGGCCGAAAATACTAGGTTCAAATAGCCAAGGCAAAATCCCAACTCTCTATTTATTTTTGGGTGAAGAAATAAAATATAACATGATTTAATTGGATTAAATTCAAAAGAAGGGGGTCAATAAAACACCAATTAAATCAAAGGCAATTAATTCATTCTCCTATTGGAGATTTTCGAAACTCCTAACGAAAATAGAATGGAGTTCGAAGTTCATGTTGTACAATTTTGGGATCATTTGGTTTGGATTTAATTTGAATAAATATCTCAAAACAATCGATTAAATCCAAGAAATGAAATACTACTTCAATAATTAGGAAGGGCTCAATTTATCAATGAATTGACTCGCGAAAGAATAAACGCATGATCCTATTAATCTTTTTCCCTTCACTGGAAAAATATAAAATCTCAAACTCATCATTCCTCAATAACCACGACAATTTATTTCACGCAAGGCACTTTAATCACATAGAAACAAAAGTTTCATAACTTCCAAGATTCAAAAATCAAATAACATATAAAAAGGAGTCACAAAAGTTTGGGATGTTACATCCTTCTCCTCTAAACAGAAATTTCGTCCCGAAATTTGATCGTCTCACATAAACAACTCGGGAAACCTTTCTTTCATTTTATCTTCTAACTCCCACGTAGCTTCCTCGGGGCCATGTTGCTTCCACAACACCTTCACGGACGCGATCGACTTGTTTCGTAACTCTTGTACCTTCGGATCTAGGATTGCTTCGGGCCTTTCCTCATAGCTCATGTCGGGGGTTAGGATCACTTCCTCTTGGTGAATCACATGTTTGGGGTCGAACACGTACTTGCGCAACTGCGACACGTGGAACACATTGTGCACATTCCCAAAACTGGGAGGTAACGCCAAACGGTACGCTACAGGACCTACTTCGTCGATAATCTTGTACGGCCCTACAAAACGCGATTTCAGCTTGCCCTTTACTACAAACCTCACAACTCCTTTCGTCGGGGATACTTTCAAGAACACTTTGTCACCAACGTCGAATTTGATTTCCGTTCGACGGACGTCAGCATACGACTACTGCCTATCTTGAGCTTCCTTGATCCTTGCGCGGATTTGATGCACAATTTCGGTCATCTCCTTTATAGCGTCGGGTCCTAACATCTTCTCTCGCCAACTTCATCCCAATAAAGTGGAGGTTGACACTTCCTACCATACAAGGCTTCATACGGAGTCATATCGATCGTTGCTTGGTAGCTGTTGTTGTAAGCGAATTCAACCAACGGTAGAACAGTTTCCCAACTTTCCCCTCGATCTAGGACAACGGCTCGCAACATATCCTCAAGCGTCTGAATCATCCTCTCTGACTGCCCGTCCGATTGCGGGTGATAAGCAGTGCTGAAGTTCAATTATGTGCCCAATTCTCGTTGCAAACTCATCCAAAACTTCGATGTGAACTTCGTATCACGGTCGGACACAATAGTCTTTGGCACTCCATGCAAACGCACAATCTCATTCACGTACAGCTTTGCTAACTTGTCTGCGCCATAAGTAATCTTAATCGGTTAGAAGTGCATGCTTTTAGTAAGTCGATCGATAATTACCCATATCGCAGTGTTGCCCTTTTATGACTTTGGCAAACCCGTCACGAAATCCATAGCTAGATGCTCCCATTTCCATTCGGGAATTTCGAGTGGTTGCAACTTCCCATATGGCCGTAGGCGTAAGGCCTTCACTTGTTGACATGCTAGACATCGCTCCATATACGACGCTACGTCTCCTTTAATTCCATTCCACCAAAAATGTTGCTTCAAATCTCGATACATCTTCGTACTTCCGGGGTGAGCAGTGTAAGGCGTGGCGTGCGCTTTACTCAAAATCTCATCTTTTAGCGCCTCGTCGCTCGGCACACACAATCGTCCATCATACGTCAAAGCATTATCCGCCTCCTCACTGTAATTCTCGGCTCTCACCTTCACACGTAATTCTTCCAACTTCTCATCACGTCGTTGGGCTTCTATGAGCTTGGTTCTCAAATCTGGCTCAATCACTAGCGTCACGATTCTTCCTCCTACTGTCTCGGGCGCTTTCACTATCTCCAATCTCATTCTGTCGAATTCGCGAATCAACGCTTCCTCTTGTGTTAGGAGATAAGCCAAATGCAGTTGGTTCTTCCTACTCAAAGCATCGGCTACTACGTTTGCCTTGCCCGGGTGGTAGTGAATACCACAATCATAATCCTTCACGATCTCTAACCAACATAGTTGTCGCATGTTTAGCTCCTTCTGTTCGAAGAAATACTTGAGACTCTTGTGATCTGTATATATCTCGCATCTCACTCCATAGAGATGGTGTCTCCAAATTTTCAGTGCATGCACCACTGCTGCTAACTCCAAATCATGAGTCAGAAATTTATATGCTATCACCTTCTCGTCCTGCATCAACATGCATCCTAGTCCTACTTTCGACGCGTCAGTATAGATGGCGAAGTCCTTGTCGGGTTCTGGTACCGCTAGGACTGGTGTTGTAGTCAATCTCTCTTTCAACAGTTGGAAACTCGTCTCGCACTCTGGCGTCCAAACCACCTTGATTCCTTTCTTTAACAGTTGCGTCATCGGTCTCGCAATCTTAGAGAATCCCTCGATGAAGCGTCGATAATATCCTGCCAATCCCAAGAAACTGTGGATTTCACTTGGCGTTTTCAGCGATTTCCAATTTTGCACGGCCTCAACCTTGGCTGGGTCTACTTGAATTCCATTTGCCGTCACAATATGACCAAGAAAGTTCCCTCGAGTCAACCAAAACTCGCACTTACTGAACTAAGCATAAAGCTTCTCATTTCACAACGTTTCCAACACTGTTTGTAGATGCCATCTATGTTCTTCCTCGTTCTTCGAGTATACCAACACGTCGTCGATGAAGACTAACACAAACTTGTCAAGATACTCGTGGAAAACTCGGTTCATCAAGTCCATGAAAACGGCTGGGGCATTGGTCAGCCCAAATGGCATCACGACGAATTCACAATGGCCATAACGAGTGCGAAAAGCAGTCTTAGGCACATCCTCTCGTCGGACCTTTAGTTGATGATACCCTGATCTCAAATCCATTTTTGAGAATACGCACTCTCCTCGAAGTTGGTCAAACAAAACATCAATCCTTGGCAGTGGGTACTTATTCTTTAAGGTCATCTTGTTAGGCTCACGATAGTCGATGCACATCCTCATCGTCCCATCCTTCTTCTTAACGAACAAAACTGGCGCTCCCCACGGTGACACACTGGGTCGAATAAAACCCAAGTCTAACAGTTCTTGCAACTGAATCTTCAACTCGGCCAACTCCTTGGGGGTCATTCGATATGGTGCCTTCGACACTGGCGCAAATCCAGGTTCTAAGTCGATGGTAAACTCCACTTGTCTGTCGGGCGATGGTCCATGTAAGGTTTCAGGGAACACATCGGGAAAGTCTCATACTACTGCCACGTCTTCCACTTTCAACTCTTTCTTCTCCTCTACGTTCAAATACACAAGATATGTCGGACGCCTTTTTCTTATCATTGTGGTTGCTTGCATAGCAGAGATTATGGAGGTTCGTCGGTTCATGGAGATTCCATACAAGATGGTCGGCTCGTCACCAGGGGTTTGAAAAGAAATCTGTGTCTCTTTACAGTGAATCATTGCGTGGTTCTCGGTAAGCAAATCCATTCCCAAAATTATGTCAACGTTCTCCAAAGGCATGACGTGTAAAAGTTGAGCTACTACTCCTAACTCTCATAACACAAACTTTAGTCAAACAGTTTTAACTTGGATATGAACCGATTTTGAAATATAACAATTGGTTATGATCATCCCCACAGAGCTTGGAAGAACATAAGATAGGTCATGAATATGGAATGAAATCAAATAAATGTCAATTCTCATAGTTGGCTACCAAAAAGATGACCAAATTTGAAAAGTCCACACGGATAATGACTTAAAGGGTTGAGGAAAAGAAATGATCAGTTGCATGAGGATTGAGAAATGCAGACAATTGTCACAAAGCGGTACTGATCATGGTTCAAGGAAAATTATAATATGGACTAACAGAATCACATCAATGGGTTCATAAGTTTGTGAAAGGCAATCTAAGTCAAAGGGGCTATTGAAAACAAAAATCAAGTGGATTAAGTTTGTTGAGGCAATGAACAAAATGTAGGCCTTAACTTCATTTGTAGAAAGAAAGGTTCTATTATTGAAAGGATATATGAACTGAACCAAAAAGAATTTCACTCTGTAAGAAAGAACTTGACACAGACATGGTGACAAAATAAAAAGGCTGAACAAAAGTTCGAAGAAGAATATCCCATAGGAAAATATGTCTGTGAAACATGATTATATTGAAGGACGAAACTGCAAGCGGCCTTAGGAATGAAGCTCAATAGCAAAGGCTCACAGAGTCAAAGTATGGTCCGTATAAATAATAGGTCAAAGAAGACTACAATCAATCCAAGTGTCCAAAGTTATGAAGGCAACACCACTTTCCAAGAACTGAGAGTGAGTTATGACTCAATGGAGGAAAAGAAACAATATGCATCACTTGCAAGGGGTGAATGAAACAAACTGTTAAATAGACAATGGCTCACGGCTATTTGAAAGGTCCTAAAAGGTAACTTCTTATAATCCAAGTAAGAACTGTTGATTATAATAGTTTATTCCAGCTATTAAAGTCGCACCTCCTTATTCATCTTTCGCACGCCGAAACTGGTAACATCGCTCTAAGAACTGTGGATCCCACGCTGAGATTCTTCGTGTCATTGCCACTAATAACGATAGTTGAAATCCATATCTTCATAAAATTCTTTGCCTGTCATAATGACTATCCTCGTAGGACATGGTTATCATCCTCGTGCTCCTTAGCAGGGTATGGAGATCATCTCCATCGTGCTTCCACTTACACAAGATTAAACTATAATAATTTAAATCGCGAGTATGATCGCTTGTCGTTGCATGAAAATATCTCTTAGCATCGGTTCTTCGTGTCTTGCACCTTGACTTAAGCGTTTGCCTCAATTCTCATATTCTCGTACGTTCCATTGCTCGAAAAATCAATAGTTAAGTTTTCAACTTAGAACTACGATCCACACGGTCAATTAGGCTTATATTTTAGGTTCTCTAAGTTCACCATACGATTCATCATCTCCTAGATCATCATCTAACGTAATTCATACCTCAAGATAAACACACCACATTTTCACATCCCATAACAAAACACTTTCGAACTTCACAATTATATTCAAAACTTTTGAAACAAAATTTCCTTACACTTTCGCACCTCATAACATACATAACGTCACACTTCCATGGCTCAATTTTTCAAATGAAAAGGTAATTTTAATTTTTTTTAAACAGTTCATAAACACAACATTTTCCATTGATCAATTAATTTTCCCAAAAGAAAGAACTTTCACAACATAACATCTTTCCTCAATCAAACTCCACTAGAACAACTAGTCATTAATATTACAAAACATCAACCACAAAATCATTTTTCCATTTTTCTCTTTTACATATCAAACCATGCAAATCTTTCAAAACTCATAACACATTTGTATTCCAAACAAAACACTCATGCACTTCACATATACGTTTGAAACAACAATTTTTTTTTAAAGTTGCTTTTTTTTTCTCTAAAATTCAACATGCTCAAAACAACTCATCAACCTTCATCCTTCATGTAAAACACTCCATCATCCTATGCTCACATGCTTTTGTCATATCACTTACACACACATAACACATACTTAGGTCATTATGCCAATCTTGCTCATATCTCACATACTCATACCATACCAATATCATGTTCGTACATACAACGCGTGCTTAAATTATATTGTCATATTCCACATATTCATACTATCACGATATTGTTTTCACATAATACACGTGTTTAGATCATCATGCTAATCATGCTCACATTCAACTTCTTTATGTCATCACATCATTTATTCACGAATTTCAATCATGAAAATCACACCATCACGTAATTACTTGCTCATGCATTCTTTTGCCCAAACCATCCTCATCATATCATCAATCTTATAAATCGTTCTCATATTTCATCAACAACTTAAAACATACCTCACTTTCCTTGTTGAGCGTGATGCTTTGGATGTTGAGCCTTCGTGATACTTTTAGTTTATGGTCTACTATTCTAGACTTAAAGTGAAAGAAGACTCTCGGACCAGAGCGAAAGAACGAAGCTCTGATTCCACTCTGTCACGACCGCCCATATAAGGGGTACCACAATGCGGCGATCGTGACCGACATGCATGGACAACAATTTAAAAGAACAACTTAAAAACTTAAAGAAAGAAAAAAACTTAGTTTAAAGAAGTTTAAGGTCGTAATTTTTTTTTTGAAAAGACATAAATTAAAATTCCTTTAGAAAGGACAACGGAGAAAATAGACTTAAGAGATTCGACTAATAAAACGAAGGTAAAACAAACATTTAACTTAAATCCCGGAAAACATCATTTTCAGAAAGACAACGTAAATACTCGTTTAAACCTAACACCACCATACATGTTCCACACACAATACGAAAAGATTAAGGTCTTAAGACATAATTTAAAATATAGCAGCGGATAAATAAGGTTCAAGGAGAGACAAGGATCATGCCTATGTATGACGACACAACGTATCCTAGGGTCTTAAGCCAGCTCAACATCCACCGCAACATCCCGCTCAACCTGCACATAAGAAAAATAATATGCAGGGCTGAGTACTTGTTGTACTCAATGGGCTCATGCCGAAAACATTTATAGAGTTATGTCATCCATTCCAGTGATCTCGAGTTTTATACGTAGTAAAGAAAATATCACGAAAACACAAAAATGTTTCATAGACTGGCCAGTCAAATAATCTCCCCACTTTTCACATCAAACCAACAATCACAATCACAGTGCGACGAAAGTGTGGCCACACTATTCGCCCACGAGACCGGCCGACTAGCAAGGACGGCTCACGATCCCACCAGTGTACACAGCCCGATAGGGTTTACGGCCCTACTCGGACCCGAATTCGTTTCACAATACAGCCATATAGCCTAACGGAGTAAACTCATACGAACTAGGCATCAGGCACACAATCTCATAACAAAACAACATGGCATGACATAACAGTTAAACCACCCTTATAAAGCCACATAGCATTTTCGGAAAAGTAAAGAGGTTTGAAAAGAAAGCCCACCTCGTTCTCTTAGCAATTCACAACCCAACTTAGCAACTCTCAATCCTCGAGTTCACGAATACACAACACCCTTGTCAATGACAACACAGTTAGCTTTCCACAACAACATATTACTATGCATGTCCTATCGATTCTCTCGTCGTTTTTCTCAAATTCCCGACCCAACATACGTCACAAAGATGGGAGAACACATCGTAACACATTTCAATTTATCACACGTGATCACATCATTTAAACGCGTTCCTTGGATATACATGTATCATATAATACTTTTAAACATGAAAATAAGTGTCATTTTAACAAGGCAGAAAACTGGCAGAACTGCGCGACCGTTTTGTAAAAATCACTATAAATTCACCCGACCTCAAAAGATGCTAAATTTTGGTCACAATACAGAGGACACATTCAATTTCATCCATGAAAAGTTTCACACCGAAATCACGTCATTTAGTCAGTCATATCATATATTAAACTCTCTGATCGGAACATACAATTTCTGACAGTATTGTGCAGTTCATTTGAAAAATTCACCATAAATTCATCCAATGCCCCAAAAGGCTGAAAATTTAACACGACTCAGAAGACACTTCATATTTTCATATAGTTCAAGAATCACATCAATCAGAGGTCTTTCGGTCAGTCAAACAGAAAACGAAACGTTCATGGCGAGAACTCAAGTTTCTGGAAGATTTGCGCAGTCAACTTCAAAAATTTATTAAAAATTCATTTTTCGATAAAAAGGGTCTGAAATTCACACGAAACACAGAAAACACCTTGAAGTTTACTCAGTAAAAATTTCATAGCAAAATTCGTTCGTTTGATGGGTCAATCACAGATCGTAAGCCACTGGTCGTGCATCACAGATTTCTGGTTCAAGTTCGAAAATAGGGTTTTCATCTTCCATCACACAAACACCGATTTCTCATGCTCGAAAACACATAATCATGCTTACAAGCTCCTCATACATATATTTGCACATAAGCTCATATTATTCACCAAATATTCCAATCCAACAACACATGATTTCAATCAAAACACAATATCATCCAAGTTCTTACGAAAACACACTTTCCCCCCGTTAAATCTTGCGATCTATCAAACCCACAACCACTACATGCATGTAGGACTCAAGAACATGGTTCAAACGGAAAAGGAGGAGGAAAAGTGAGCAAAATATACCTTCTTTGACAAAAATAAATCGGTAGAAGCAAAGAACGAAACGATTCTTCGGAGACTCTTGAAGATAACTTCAACGGATTGCAAGAACAAGGGTTGGATGGAGGATTTTTGGAGATGGGAGACTGGGAGAGGAGACAAAACCGTGTGGGAGAGGGAGAGAGAGGGTGAGTGGCGAAAATTGTAGGAGGAAATGGGGGCTAGGGTTTGTTTAATTGCTATTTATTTGCTAGGTTTAATCCATGGGTAAATTAAATAAATGAATTGTGGGGAATTAAAATATAGGCTAATGAATAAAAATCCCACAATTATAAGGAGCCAAGTTTTCGAAAATTATGGCTGAAAATTAACAAGGGATCATTTGATATTTACTTGGAGAGAAATAAATCCACAATTTGGTATATAAAAATAATGAATACAAGGAAACAAATAAATTAAATCTCCAAGTAGGAAATTTATGGTGGGGGCCGAAAATTTGAGGACTTTGCACAAAGAATTATTTAAATCCCCAATTAAATAGAATAGGATTTAAATTAGGTAATTTCTTTAGGAAAAAGGCTCCCATAAAATAGGTAGCAAATATTTAAATTCCCTCAAGGAAAAATAAGCATAGGAGGCGTGTGACATGGAGGAAAAGTAGAAGGAAAATATTCACATCCCCAATTAATTAGGCATAGGTATTTATTTGAATAAAAAGGGATTCCACAATATGGGAAACAAATAAAATATCCTCCAAAATTTATTGGAGGGGCCGAAAATACTAGGCTCAAATAGCCAAGGCAAAATCCCAACTCTCTATTTATTTTTGGGTGAAGAAATAAAATATAACATGATTTAATTGGATTAAATTCAAAAGAAGGGGGTCAATAAAGCACCAATTAAATCAAAGGCAATTAATTCATACTCCTATTGGAGATTTTTGAAACTCCCAAGGAAAATAGAATGGAGTTCGAAGTTCATGTTGTACAATTTTGGGATCATTTGGTTTGGATTTAATTTGAATAAATATCTCGAAACAATCGATTAAATCCAAGAAATGAAATACTACTTCAATAATTAGGAAGGGCTGAATTTATCAATGAATTGACTCGCGAAAGAATAAATGCATGATCCTATTAATCTTTTCCCCTCACTGGAAAAATATAAAATCTCAAACTCATCATTCCTCAATAACCACGACAATTTATTTAACGCAAGGCACTTTAATCACATAGAAACAAAAGTTTCATAACTTCCAAGATTCAAAAATCAAATAACATATAAAAAGGAGTCACAAAAGTTTGGGATGTTACACTTACCGCTTGCTTGTCCTCAAGCGTGAAGAACAAACAAAAAAGAAATAAGTCAAATTCTAGCCTGGTTACACCCCTGACCGACTCTATCCTTAACTAGACTCTAAACTTGACGCAAATAAAAACACATGAAAGACACAAAAAAAAGAAAAACACATAAACACACAAAAACATTTAAACACATTAATCGGGCTATATTTTCAATCATCCCTCCCCTTGGGATCAGGTGCAATCCGGCCTTAGACAGCCTTGAATTTCTGTCGCCCCCTTTTCCTTCCCAGACAGTACATCTGCTCGTCAAGATCACCCATACTCGCGGCCAAACACTAGATTCGCTCATAATGCTGAACCACAAATGATTCGGATTTAGATTTCTCGTGCGGCTTCTGAAGTTCTTTAAGGCTTGTAACAGGGCTATTGGTTTGTAGTGTTTGGGTGGTTGTTCCTAAGGCTCTAAGGTTAAAACACTACTACTTATTTTGATGTGGGAGAACTGTGTGCATTTGAGTTTTCGGCTGTTACTTCTCTCGGTTGGACATTTTCTGATATTGGTCTCCAACTAATCAGTAGCGTCTTTTGGCTTCGCCACTCTTATTTTTTCTTTTCATTTTTTTTTGTGGTCAAGTGTTTTCGACCATTTTCTTCAACATTCATTATGTGGCTTCGCCACCCTTATTCCTTCTTATCTTTTTGTGGCCTGGAATCTCTTCCTGGTCATTTTTCTCCTTGCTACTCAATTTCCTTCTCCAGTTGGTTTTCTTCTTGTATGTCCTTCTGACCAGTTGGCTTCTTGCCTTATGCCTCACACACACACAGTCTCAGCGGCTAGGGGGTTATATATGGGTGTAGATATGGCTAGAAAAAAAGGTTCTAAAGGTGATTTTTTGGGGGGGGGTTTCTTACTGCCTTCAGGTCTTGCTACACGCGGTCACCTCACCATAGGCATCATGTGGCAGCCACTCTTTTCTTTTCTAGTTTGGTGGAAAGTGGTCCCACTTTAGGCTTTTAACTCACATTTTAAGAGGCCTTTGCGTTTGGTTCAAGGATGGGCTTTTCTCTCATTCTTGCATCATCTGTACTGACTAGGAGATACGAAGGGGGGTAGTTTCCATTGTCTAGCATGTCCTATCTCCCTCAATTCCCTTCACCGTCAGCTCGAGACAGTTGAGTTTTTAGCCCAATCAACACGTATAAAAAAAAGCTAGACCTAGAAAAACACTACACAAACACTAAACACAGACTACACATATACACATATGTCATACTGGCCAATGTATCCCTCCTCCCACTTCACAAGTGTCTACCCTCAGATAAGGCTGTGAAGTGGAAAAGGTAATGGCTAGTATGGCTTACACACAGATATACCAAAACAGGAACAACACATGCTGATACTAAAACTTCTCACACTTAGACTATGCAATAGGCTAAGTGGGAGAGTTTTAAGCCTAAATAGATCTTAACAAAAATAAACACATATATACATAAACTCCTCACACTTAGGCTACGGAGTAGGCTCTAAGTGTGAGTTAACATGCGCACGAAGAGAAAACAACATAAACACAAACACATGCGTCAAAGTAGTAAACCTCGTACTTCTCACAATTAGACTATTGAATAGTCTAAGTGTTATGAATAGGGTTTACACTCACATGCTACACAAAATTACTCTACCTAAAAACAACAAAAATAACAAATAAAAAATCTGAAATTAAAAAGAAAAGAAAACATACTGGTAAGTGGGGTGGTCATATATTTCTCCTACTCCTCCGTGGGGCAGGGGTTGGTGCAGGTGGTTCTTTGAACTCCTCTCTCTCGGATTCGGATTCACTTTCCTCAGATTCTACCGTTTCCTCAGTACCTTTTTCCTCTGTCGCTTCCACTTCTGTCTCGGCTACTCTTGGTTCATCAGTCTGGCCTCCGTGGCCACTCGGTCCAGCTCCTCGAACTATCTTTCCTGTCGCTAACTCCTTCAGAATACTTTCCATCACATTTGTCAGGCGAGCCAACTCCGCTCTGGCCTTTCTATTCTCCTCAGCTAGCTCTGCCACTGCTCTCTCCAATCTCTCTTGCCTCTGCGCTTGAGCTTGTGTTCCCTGGCTTGCTGCAACTCTTCCAGCCGGGATAGCCTCATCACCTATCGCGTAAAAATGCGGGGCACCTTCCCTGATATAGACAGTGTCCGTGCGGAAGAAAAAGGGCGTATCAAACAGGCCAGGAGGGTCCACCATGATTAGGGGAGATAAGCCTTCGGCCTCCGAGATAGTGATGTTGTTCCTTACGAATGCTCCCAAGATATGGCAGAGGGAGAGGTTTCTCGCGGGATGGGTGGCAATGAGATGACACTGATAAGCTGTCCAGAAACCCAGATGTATTTTCTCCCGCGCTTGGCGCACCAAAGGAGGTATAGTTTTGTCATCGATGTTTGGACGGCTGAATTCGACTACCCCAGCAAGTTGAAATCTAAGTAGAGTTGTACCATGCGTAAAATCGGGTTGTTGAAGTGGATGGAGCGAGATATAGTGGAAGAAAACTGCCCACCGTCCGGGTGAGTTAATTCTTCCCATGCCTCCTGGGGCTTAAAGTCTACGTGCCTACGGGGAATCCCCCGTTCCCCCTTCTCCACTCCGGCCCTATGGCCTCCTCTAAACTACACAACCCCAATGTTACCGTCCATTCAATCAAACTCATGCTCACCTCCCTACCGAATACCCTAAAGGTGATAGACTCTTCATCCCAGTCTGTGGTGACCCTAAATCTGAATGTAGTGAAAAACTCCTTCACCAACCTTATAGGTACACTCGGATCCTTGTTTTCTAACAGCCAATCAAAACCCAAAGCACGCAAATGCAATAAGAAAGGCACACGGGCATTTAATTCATCAAGGGAAGGGAAATAAATTACCTTCCCGCCCTTGAATTGCTTGCTGCTGTCGTCCTTCGTGCTAAAGTGCTTCATGTCCGCAATCAGCTCGTCAGTGAGCTTCACCTTCCAACGCCGGTACTTCAACCTCTCTACCGGAGGATGTATTAGCTCCCGATGGTTGTGTGAAAGCTGTTGTGCTCCGTACTCTTCATCCTCTAGAGAGATGTCACTGTCGGATTCCGACTCTTCACTAGCATTATAGTCGCTGTCGTTTGTCTCCTGACGATGCGGTGGGGTTCTCTGATCTGGGTCCGCTATGACGATGCCTATGTTGCCTGTGCGTTGCTTTTTGCTGCTTGGCTTCCTCTTAATAGGGGCTTTCCCTTTCCTTTTTCTCTCTTTTTGGTATCTGTCCTCCTCTCTGTCTTCATCCTCTTCCGGTTTCTTCTCTGCTTGTGTTGAAGGCTTGTCCTGGGCAGTAGGGCAGGTCTCCACGCGGATATGTGTACTATCATCTCTTGGCTCGACGTGACCTACTGACTCAGATGCGAGGTCCAGACCCTCAGCCATCTGCTCAGTCTCATCTCTCTGGTCACTCGGCGTTGTGGAGACCACTTCAGCTGCCGTCGATGCATGTTCCAAGTAGTAGCTGGAAAAGATTCCTCCCCAGGTTTTGTGGGAGCCACCCTTTCTTCGTCACTTAAAACTTCAACTGGGTCTGCTGCTGTGTTCGCCTTCGTCGTGCTGGATGTCCATTTTCCTAGACATCTCTGCGATACTCTCCTCGGCTTTGGTCGTACTGCCTTGGGATTGTCCCTCATCACCAATTTCCTTTTGACTGATTTCGGTTTCAACACTGGAGGTGCCACTGGTTCAGGCTCCTCTGTTCGTACCACGGTCTCCTCCTGATCAATGTGCACATCACTCTCCCCTGCGTCTGGCTGGGGAGTCACTGACTGTGGTACTCGTTCTCTGGTTTGCCTCTCTTCCACCTCTTCTTCTGGCTGATAGGCTAGGCCTTCTGGGTCGTTCCTTGTATTAGCTTCTCCACCCTCTCTTACTGCCTCCAATGCATCTTCTTCTTCCTCACAGGTTAACTCCCTCGCCCTTTCTTGAGGAATGGGCTCCGCTGCCGGTGTTCTCTCTGGTTCATCTCCTCCCTCCTGGCTCGTCGGCTGCTCGCTCCTTTTTCCCTCACCTTCCCCTGGGTCAGAGCCGTAATAGGCAGAGATGGATTCTATAACCATTGATTCAGTTTCTTGGCGAGTCGGAGAGGGTTTCAAAGGTTCCGATGGTGCGGTCGTCGAGGGAGATTCCCATTCTGGTGGAGTAGTTGAGGAAGTCGGAACGGAAGTGGGTGGTTGTGCTGTGGGTTGCACAATCAGTTCTTATGTAGGTACTGTCGGGGCTTCTCCAGTTATGCTCCATTTGCCCCCGATTCGGCTAAAACCGGCCAACTCGGCCGCCCAATCTCGATTAGGGTCTTGCTATCTGAGGAACTCCATCATTACATCCAAAGAAACCATCGCCGTAACTTGAGGAATCGGCTCCTGTGGTTGTGGGTTCGGCGGCCGTTCTTCCATTGGTGGTTGCAATTCTGGGTTTTCTTCCCGACGGATTGAAGGGCTGGTTTGTTTCTTTGCCCATTTCTTCTTCCCCATGGCTTGAATTGGTGGTTTTTGGTGGTAATGTGGGTGTTGGTTTCTTGTGAATGTTGGGAATTTTCGGAAAAGAGAAATTGCAGGTGAGGGTTTGTGAGATGAAAGAGGAGAGACGGTTTGGATATGAGAGTAGAATGGGTAGTTGAGGGTTTGTAACCGGCAATGAGCGGTTTCCAGGTTGGCGTCGATTCGTGTGGGAGACGGTTGAGAGCGCTGCCTCCTGATTGGACGTCGCCTATCTATCTCTGCACACGCGCCCTCCCAGTCGCTGTCCGCCTGCAAAGCTGCAACAACCCCAATTCAAATTTCGTCCCTCAATGATTTCTCCCTATATTTTCCAGATTAGTAACAAAGTAAAAAGGACACTGTCACGACCGCCCATACCAGGGGTATCACAAATGCGGCGATCGTGACCGACATGCATGGACAACAGTTTAAAAGAACAACTTAAGACTTAAAGAAGAAAAACAATTTAGTTTAAAGAAGTTTAAGGTCATTTTTTTAAAAAGACGTAAAGAAACATACTTTTATAAAGGGCACTGGAAAAATTTGACTTAAGAAATACAACTATATATATAAAAAAAACTAAGGTAAAACGAACATTTAACTTAAATCTCGGAAAACACCATTTTCAGAAAGACAACGTAAACACTCGTTTAAACCTAACACCGCCATACATGTTCAAACACAACACAAAAAGATTAAGGTCTTAAGACATAATTTAAAACATAGCAGCGGATAAATAAGGTTCAGGGAGAGTCAAGGATCACGCCTATGTATGACGACACAACGTATCCTAGGGTCTTTAGTCAGCTCAACATCCACCGCAACATCCCGCTCAACCTGCACATAAGAAAAAGAATATGCAGGGCTGAGTACTTGTTGTACTCAATGGGCTCATGCCGAAAACATTTTAATAAGTTATGTAATCCATACCAGTGATCTCGAGTTTTATATAGTAAGAAATATCACGAGAACACAAAAAATCCAAGTCTGGCCAGACAATTTATCTCCTCATTTTCCACATCAATCAATCACATCCTCTTACCATAGTGCGACGAAAGTGTGGCCACACTATTCACCCACGAGACCGGCCGACTAGCAAGGACGGCTCACGATCCCCTCTGTGTACACAGCCTGATAGGGTTTGCGGCCCTACTCAGACCCGAATTCATTTATCATAGCCCTATAGCCTAATGGAGCGAACTCACAAACTAGGCATCAAGCACAATCTCAACATAGCCCTATAGCCTAACGGAGCAAGCTCAAACGAACTAGGCATCAGGAAAAAATCTCAACATCAAATTAATCACGGCATGACATAACACTTTAAACCACCCTTATAACACCACATCATATTTTCGGAAAAATAAAGAGGTTTGAAAAGAAAGCCCACCTCGATCGCTTAGCAAATTCACAACCCAACTTATAGCAACTCACGATCCTCGAGTTCACGAGTACACAACACCCTTGTCAATGACAACACAAGTCAGCCTTCCACATCAACATTTTACTATGCAAGTCCTATCGTTTTCTCACTCATCTTTTTTCTCACATTCCCCAACCCAACATACGTCAAAAGGGTGTAAAGACACACGTAACACATTCCAACTTATCACAAGTGATTTCAACATTTAAACACGTTCCTTGGACATACATGCATCATATAATACTTTGAAACTTGAAACTAGGTGTCATTTTAACAAGGCAGAAAACTGGCAGAACTGCGCGACCGTTTTGTAAAAATCACTATAAATTCACCCGATCTCATATGAAGCTAAATTTTGTCACAATACAGAGGGCACATTCAAGTTCATCCATGAAGATTTTCACACCGAAATCACGTCATTTAGTCAGTCATATCACATATTAAACTTTCTGGTCGGAACATACAATTTCTGACAGCACTGCGCAGTTCATTTGAAAAATTTACCATAAATTAATCCAATGCCCAAAAAGGCTGAAAATTTAACACGACTCAGAAGATACTTCAAAATTGCATCTAGTTCAAGAATCACATCAATCGGAGGTCATTTGGTCAGTCAAACAGAAAACGAAACATTCTTGGCGAGAACACGAGTTTCTGGCAGATTTGCGTAGTTAACTTCAAAACTTTATTAAAAATTCATTTTTTGATAAAAAGGGCTGAAATGCACACGAGACACAGGTAACACCTTGAAGTTTACTCAGTAAAATTTTCATATCAAAATTCGGCTGTTTGATTGGTCAATTACTCATCAGAAGCTACTGGTCGAACATCACAGATAACAGATACACAATTTCTAAATTAGGGTTTCCTTCTCAATCATCCAAACACCAATTCTCATGCTTATAACACACAATCATGCTTGATAAGACTCTCTTAATCATGTTTGCACATAAACTTACATCATTCACCAAAGATTCCAATCAAACTTCACACAATTCAATTGAAACGCATATTTATCATGGTTTTCAAGCAAACTCACTTTCCCTCCCCGATTAAACTTGCGATCTACGATTCCTACACCCACTACATGCATGTAGGATTCAAGAACATGGTTCAAATGAAAAGAATGAGGAAAAGTGAAGCCAATATACCTTCTTTGACAAAACGAATCGGTAGAACCAAGAAACGAGGTGATTCGTCGGAGATTCTTGAAAATAAACTTCAATGGATGCAAGAAACAATGGTGGAAGAAGTTTTTTTGGAGAGAATGTGGAGAGGGAGGAGGGAGGCACGAAAATTGTGGGAGAATGGGGGCTAGGGTTTAGTTTAGGTGTTTTTATAGGATTAGGGTTAGGTTTAAAATCAATTAATTAATTAATTGTGGGGAAAAATACAATTAATAAATCCCACAATTAAAAGAATAAAATAAGCATGTGGGAAGGGGAGGAAATTTTCAAAAATTCCATGTAGGAATAGCAAGGAATTTATTTGGTATTTACTTGGAGAGAATATATTCACAACTTAGGAAATAAAAGTGAATATTTCATCAACAAGGGAACAAAATAAATTAAATCTCCAAGTATGAAAATAATGGTGGGGGCCGAAAATTTCCATAAGGAATTTGCACAAGGAAATTATTTAAATCCCCAATTAAAAGAATAGGATTTAAATTAGGCAATTTATTTATAGGAAAAAGGCTCTCATAAAATAGGCAACAATTAATTAAATTCTCACAAGGAAAATATTGCATAGGGGGCGTGTGATATGGGAGAAAAGTAGGAGAAAAAAAATATTCACATCCCCAATTAATTAGACATAGGAATTTATTTGAATAAAAAGGGATTCCACAAATTAGGAAACAAATAAAATATCCTCCAAAATTTAGTGGGGGGGCCGAAAATTGCTAACCAAGGAATGTCCCAACTCTCTATTTATTTTAGGTGAAGAAGTAAATTATAACATGATTTAATTGGATTAAATTCAAAGGAAGAGAGTCAATAAAGCACCAATTAAATCAAATGAAAATAATTCTTTCTCCTATAGGAGATTTTTGAAAACTCCCAAGGAAAATAAAAATGGAGTTCGAATTCCATGTAGTACCATTTAGGGTCATTTGGTTTGGATTTAATTTGGATAAGTATCCCAAGACAATTAATTAAATCCAAGAAATGAAATACTATTTCAATAATTAGGAAGGGCCGAAAATTCCAATGAATTGGCTCGAAAAAAATAAATGCATGATCCTATTAATTATTTCCCCACATTGGAAAATATAAAACATGAAGCTCATCATTCCACATTAACCACGAAAATTTATTTCACGCAAAACACTTAATCACATAGAAACGAAAGTTTCATAATTCCAAGAATCCAAAATTCGAATAACATATAAGAAGAGTCACAAAAATTTGGGATGTTACAGACACTTAAATAAAATTGAGAGTTTCACCAAAATGACATTCTGGCGGCCAGTACGTACTCCAAATTAAATTGAAGAATCGAAAAATATTTTTGGCTTTTAATTTTTAATTGCATGCAGAGATTTAATTAACTACCATGTATTTACAATATTTACATCTCCCTTAGGAAATTTGGAATTCTACTTGGCCAGTATGTACAAACTTTGATAAAAGGAAACTAGCCCAGTGGAACTCCAAATTCCTATCCTACCGGTCAGTATGCAACCTTAGTATGTGGTTGCAGTGGGATCTCATTCACTAAACCCACATCACTATTCTCCCTAAACACCTTCAGTCTATGTCCATTTACGACAATAGGTTCAGAGTTAGGAATACTCCCTGAAATCTCCACTACTCCATTAGAACGGAGTGCGGTCATGATATAGGGTCCTGTCCACTTCGACTTGAGCTTCCCAGGCATTAGCTTCAATCTCGACTAGAAGAGTAGTACTTTCTGGCCAACATGGAGGTCCTTGGTCCTTAGATTTCTGTCGTGCCATAATTTAGTTCTCTCCTTATACCACATGGCGGAATCAAACGATTCCAATCTAAGTTCTTCTAACTCCTATAGCTGCAGCTTGCTTTCCTCTTCACATGCCCTAGTATCCATATTTTCTGTACTGCCCAGTATGCTCGGTGCTCGTGAAGGGGTTGGCAGCGGAAGCGTGATGAGTTCTGATCACATAAAATTGATCTATTAAGCAGATTATTTAGAAAAATTCTATTCGCGTAATTATCACATGTATCATGCTCATAACTTGAATTAAAACATGCTTTAGCATATAAAATCCCTAAAACATGCTCACTACGGAATTAGCCAATTTACCTCATTGATTCAATCAAGAATGAATGATGGCTTGCTCCGTCTCCATGTGAAGATCTTCAGTACTCGACCTCTGATCTTCTGACTGGTGTCCTGGACAGTATACTGATATTTGTTTGGGCAAATCTCACCAGAATACTAGGACTCGAATAATGAAGACAAAACTCAGCTCACGGAGGGAGCAATTTTCGAATTCTCTCTCTTTCTAGAGGGGGACGATAATTCTAGCAATAATAATTCTATTTTTTGTCTCCTTTATTCTCCTATTTATATTAAGTCACATATTGGGCCCAGTCAGGGATCTAAGGAAGAATTTGGACATGGCCTCACCCAATTAGCTTTTTACTAATTGAATTGAACCCACAATTTAATATAAGCTTATATTGGAATATTACAAGCAGCCACTATAGAAGTAATATTGCACTGCCTTTCCAAATCCGAAATTACAAGTATTCCGGGATAAGTGGGAGAATGTAAAACCTATACAGAAACCAACAATTACAAAACACATATATACATAAACTCCTCACACTTAGACCATGCAATGGGCTAAGTGTGAGCCAACATGCTTACGAAAAAGAAAACAGAAAACACCAACACATGCGCCAGAAATAGCAAACCCTTTACTTCTCACACTTAGACTATAGAATAGGCTAAGTGTTATGAATGGGGTTTGCGCACATACACAAATTATACTACCTAAACAAAGCAAAACACAATTAAAATACGAAAAACTAAAAACTAAAAACTAAAAAGAAAACTAACTCGTCGGGGGGGTCTATTGGTGTCGCCTGCTCCTTCGCGGCGCAGGTGGTGCAGGTGGTTCCTCCGGTTGTTCCTTCTCAGTTCCAGATTGGTTCTCATCAGACTTCGCCGACTCCTCGGCATCCGCCGACACCTCGGCCTTTCCTTCCTTTGTCTCTGCAGCTTCTGTTTCGGGTACCTATGGTTTATCACTCTGGCCTCCATGGCCACTCGGTCCAGTCGCTTCCTCTTGCCTTCTCTGAACTAACTCCATTAGAATTCCTTCCATCACTGACGCTAAGCGGGTCATCTCCGATCTCATTTGTCAATTTTCCTCCCCCATCTCTGCCACGGTCCTCTCCAAAGTCACCAGCCTCTGAGCTTGCATCCCCTGTCCCGCAGAAGCTCTACTAGCTGGTATAGCCTCCTGTCCCATTGCGTAGAAATGCGGAACACCTTCTCTCATGTACATGGCATTTGTGCGGACGAAGAGTGGTATGTCAAACAACCCAGGAGGGCGTACCATGGTCAGCGGGGACAAATCCTCAGCCTCTGTGACGACAATGTTGTTCCCGACAAATATTCCCAAAATATGGCATAGGGTGAGATTTCGGGCAGGATGGGTGGCGATCAAATGGCATTGGTACGCAGTCCAGAAACCTAGATGCAATCTCCGTCCATGTTTTGCACACCATAGCAGTTACAATTCCGTCATTGAGGTACGGACGGCTGTGTTTGACTGGCCCAACAAGTTGAAATCTAGATGGAGTTGCACTAGACGTAAAATGCGGTCATTGAAATGGGTTGAGCGAGAGATGGTTGAAACAAACTCTCCAGCATCTGGATGAGTTAACTCTACCCAAGCCTCCTGTAGGTCAAAATCGACATGTCTGCGGGGGATTCCTCGTTCCCTATTTCTCCAATCTGACCCTATGGCCTCCTCAAGAGTGCACATCCCCAGCCGTACCGTCCACTCGATCAGACTCATACTAATCTCTCATCCAAATAACCTAAAACTTATAGACACCTCATCTAAATCTGTAGTTACCCTGAACCTGAATGTAGTGAAGAATTCTTTCGCAAGCCTAACACAAATATCTGGGTTTCAATTCGGCAGCAACCACTCAAACCCTAGTGCATGCAAATAGGCTAGGAACTGCTCTCGAACACCCAACTCATCCAAGAAGGGGTAATGCACTACCTTCCTGCACTTGACGTCCTTATTCCCATCATCCATGCTGTCAAAAGTATTCTGCAGTTTCTTGGTTTCAAAAAGCTTTATCTCCTCCGCTATCTCATCAGTGAAGTCCACTGTCCACCTCCGGTACCTTAATCTCTCTACCGGTGGGTGGACTAACTCCCGATGATCATCCAGAAGCTGTTGTTCTGCATACTCCTCATCCTCCAAAGAGATATCGCTGTCGGAGGCTGATTCTCCGAGCAGCTTCAGTGATGACTATTCCAGTGTTCACCATGCGTGGCTTCTTGTTGCTGGACTTCTTCTTCATAGGGGCATTCCCCTTTCGTTTTCTCTCTTCTCGGTATTTAACTTCCTCTCCGTCATCTTTGTCTTTCTCTTCTTCGGGTTCCTTCTCAGCTTGTGTCGAAAGTGGATCCTGGGTAGTAGGGCCGGTCCCCGTGTGGCCTACTGACCTGGATACGAGGTCCAGACCCTCAACCATCCCGTCAGCCTCTTCACCTCAGTGTTGGAGAGACCGCTTCGGTTTCCATTGCGGTATCCTCTAGGTTAGTAACAGGTAAAGACTCCTCCCCAGGTTTTGTGGGAGTGGTCCTCTCCTCTTCACTCAAGATCTCCACGGGATCTGCCTCTGTGTTCGGCTTCACCTTACTAGCTGCCCACCTTCGTAAGCATCGTTGAGATACCCTTTGCGGCTTTGGCTGTTCTGCCCTACGGTCGCCCTTCAACACCAACTTCCTCTTGACTGCCTTCGGTTTAGTCACCGGAGGTGCTACTGGTTTTGGTACCTCCGCTCTTGCCTCTGTTTCTTCTGCTTCCACATACACATCACTCTTCCCCGCCTCTGTCTGGGGGTTCACTGACTCTGGCTCTTTCTCTCCTTCCCTAGCTTGGCTTTCCACCACCTCGTCTACTGGCTGTTCGGCTTGGTCCTCTGAGCGGTTTCTTTCTTCGGCTTCTTCATTCTCTCCTACTGCCCGTGATGCGAGGTCTAGCCCCTCAGCCACTACGGCAGTGTCATCTTCCATTCGATTGACATCATCTAAAATAGCCTGAAATTCCTCATCGGTCATTAGGCCCTGCTTCTTGGCTGATTCGTTCAGATCAATCTCCTCCCTCGCCACTTTTCGGGGGACGACTCCCGCTGTTAGCGTTTTCTCTGACTCAACTGCTCCCTGTAGGCTCCCTTGTTCCTGACCTTTCCTCGCTTCACGTTCTTCCGAGTCGGAATCGTAATGAGCTGAAATGGGGTCAATCTCCATTGAATCACTGTGTTGTGGAGTTTCTGAGGGTTCCGAGGACTTAGGTGGTGGGGTAGTCGATGGAGCTTCTCTTTCTGGTGGAATTCCGGAGGAAGTCGCAATAGGGGTGGGGAGTGTTGCTGTAGATGCCACAATCGGTTCCGAAGGATTTTCTCCGATTACTCTCTCTTGTCCCTCGATTTGACCCAAACCGGCCAGCGCTGCCGACCAATCCCTATTGGGGTCCTGCTGTCGAAGAAACGCCGCCATTGCTTCCAAGGAGACCATTGTTGGCGCTTGAGGAGTGATAAGTCGTATTCTAGGCCTTGGTTACTGGTCAGTATGATGTGCATAATTGATTATATCTTTAAAACAGTTGCTCAAAGTGTGCAGGTTGAGTGTGCATAAGTCGTATTCTAGGCCTTGGTTACTGGCCAGTAGGCAAAGCTTCAGATACTTCAGATGAAAAGGGCGTCAGAACGATTACATACAGACCAGTATACATGCAAAAATGGCTCGAGATGGAGAAGAAGGATAGTTGGGACTGATCAACCACAATTAAGGGCAAAGAAGTCATCTCGCCACGAGGTTTTACCCTAAAATCAAGGGTAAGCCTCCCTATAAAAGGAAGCCACTTGGAGAGAGAGGGGCACACATTCATCATCATCACTCTTAGGTAGAATTCTCTCGGTAGTTCAGTCCTTCAGCCCAGTCCAAAGTCTCGTTCCTCGCCACAGCCATGGTCACTTGAAGATCATCAGTTCGCCGGAGTTCTATTTTCTCGTTCCAGTCAGCACGATCGTAGTTAGCAGTTCCATCGCCCGAAGTGGAAAAAACAATCTTTATTTGCTTTCTAGTTAATCTTGTTTGTTTTCTCTACGTTGGATCTTTCGCATTTCCAGTATTTTACTTATTTTGAAGTCTTGGTTGTGATCCAAACGTTTTCTAAATCCTATGAACTTGATTTCCATCATCAGTTCATGTTTGTTTTCGCTTCTTTCTGCCTAGATAGCTTAGATCTAGCTGTTACGGTAATTTCCAGTGTGGAATCGCATGTTTTAACTTCTATAGTTAACCTCTCTGAGTTTGCAAGTCTAGATAACTGTTAGATTTTAGATCTGAATTAGTTAAGTGTGAAAACCCAGTTTACGTGATTTCTGTCACCCTGCGTGTTGACCAGTAAGCATAATTGCAGTTTCAGTTTTCGATCTTTTGATTCGAAGTTTTAATGGTAGATCTGAGCTGTGAAGTTTGTTAATCTGTGTTTCTCGTTCATGAAATCTGAGATTGTTGATCTGAGTTTATTCATGTTGAAGAAGATAACATCCACATCCAAGTTTGGGACCACTTTTATTTTTTAGTTACTTTTGCTTTTGTCCTTTACTTTTTCTACCTTTTCAGCTGGTACCCTACAGATCTGTCAGTCTAGTCACCTAACTACCTCTTTTCCTCTAATATTCTGTTTAACCTTTTATAGTAAACTAGTACTTTCCATATACTTCCTGAAAACCATGTTCCCCACTTTCCACGTACACAGCCGCCTGTCCAACATCTTTCCTACCTCCTAGTCAGTAGAGTACCACCTTAAATTCCAGTCTAGGTAAGTCTCAACCCAAAGCGTGGTAGCTAACCAAACCTTTCCAGAATATCACCACAATCACTCCAACCGTCACCATCTCTGTGGGATTCGACCCCTACCTTCAGATTCGACCCCTACCTTCCATACGGATCAGTAGGATACATCCTTGCTTTAACGACACCTGCACAAACCTGCTCTTTCAAGGAGCCGGTTCCAATGGTTGCGGTTGCGGTTGTGGGCTCGGTGGCCGTTCTTCCCGCGGTGGTGGTGATTCTGGTTTTTCTTCCCTGCGGGTTAAAGTGGGTTTGATTTTTGTTGCGTGTGCCTTCCCTCCCATGGCTTAGATCTGTGAAATTCTGGGTATAAAGTGGGGGTTGGTGTTTGTGTAGTGACGGAGGAAATTTTGCAGAGAGAAAAATTTGCAGAGTGAAATTGTGAAGTGAAAAATAGGGGAGACGGCTGGTTATGGGTCGGAATAGGACAGTTGTGGGTTTGTAACTGGTTATAGGCGGTTCCAAATCGCGTCGTTTCGAGGGAGAAGCGGTTGAGAATACTGGCTCCCGATTGGTTGGCGTGCCTACTCTCTCTGCTCACGCGCCCCTTCCAGCCGCTGCCACCCTGCAAAAGCTGCAAAAAGTCCACAAATTCAAATTCGTCCCTTAATGATTTCCCCCTATATTTTCCTAGATTAGAAATAAAGTAAAAAGGACACTTAAATAAAATAGGAGTTTCATCAAAATGGCATTCTGATGGTCAGTACGTACTCCCAATTAATGTTTGAGGTCTGAAAATATTTTTGGATTTTCTAAACTTTATTTTGCAAATGAAAATTAACTATGTATTTACAATATTTACATTTCTCTTAGGCAATTTGGAACTCTACTTGGCCAGTATATGTAGACTTTCAAAAGAATTGGCCCAGTGGAATTCCAAATTCCTATCCTACTGGTCGGTATGCGGCTAAAGTATGTGGTTGTAGTGGAATTTCATCCACTACACCCACCTCACTATTCTCCCTAAATACTTTTAGCCTATGCCCATTCACAACAAAAGGTTCAGCGTTAGAAAGACTCCCTGAAATTTCTACTGCTCCATTGGAACGGAGTGAGGTGATGACATAAGGTCCTGTCCATTTTGACTTGAGTTTCCCAGGCATGAGCTTCAGTCTCGACTAGAAGAGTAGTACTTTCTTCCCAACATGGAGATCCTTGGTCCTCAGATTCCTGTCGTGCCACAATTTGGTTCACTCTTTGTACCACATGGCTGAATCAAACGACTCCAATCTGAGTTCCTCCAACTCCTGCAGCTGCAGCTTCCTTTCCTCTTCACAGGCTGTAGCATCCATATTCACTTTCTGTACTGCCCAGTATACCCGATGTTTAATTCCAACCGGTAAATGGCACATCTTCCCAAAAACGATCCGGTACGGGGACATTCCTATGGTGGTCTTGTAGGCTGTACGATAGGCCCATAGAGCATCCTCTAACCTCACACTTCAATCCTTCCTAGAAGGATTTACAGTCTTCTCCAGAATCTTCTTTATCTCTCGGTTAGAAATCTCCGCTTGACCGTTAGCTTGCGGATGATAGGGGCTCGAAAGTCTATGGTGCACACCGTACTTTTTCATTACAGCTTCAATTGTACGGTTACAAAAGTGTGTACCTCGATCAGATATGATCGCCCTCGGGACTCCGAACGGGCTGAAGATCTGACTCTTTAAGAACTTGGCCTCCTCATTTGCTTCACACGTGCTCGTGGCCTTTGCTTCTACCCATTTGGAAACGTAATCCACCGCGACTAGGATATACAGATTGCCATAGGATGAAGGAAAAGGCCCCATGAAATCCATTCCCCATATGTCGAACAGCTCACAAACGATGATGGGTACCTGCGGCATTTCATCCCGGGCAGATATTCCTCCGGTCAGTTGATAACGTTCACAGCTTCTGCAGAATTCGTATGCATCCTTGTTGAGGGTTGGCCAATAAAAACCACTATCCAGAATCTTCCTTGCCGTCTTCTTGGACCCAAAATGTCATCCACATGCTAACGAATGGCAATGGATCAAGACATCCCGCTGCTCACAGTCAGGAATGCACCTCCTTATCACTGGATCAGATCCCACTCTCCATAGATAGGGGTCGTCCCAAAAGTAGTATTTTGCTTCACTCTTAATCTTCATTCTTTGAGCCTTGGTAATACTCGGCACTTCTGGAAGCTCTCCAGTCGCTAGGTAGTTGGCTAGGTCTGCATACCGTGGTTCTTGCCCTACCTTTTCTTTCCCTCTTGCTGTATCGTACTGGCCAGTAAGCTTTATCACTTCTTTCCAGTCAATTTTCCTGACCTCAAAAATCACCTCACATAAATGCTCCTCTGGAAACTTGTCGTGCACCTCTTTGCTATTTCCATCTTGTACTATTCTACTCAAATGGTCCGCCACCTTGTTCTCGACTCATTTCTTATCTTCCACTTCCCAATCAAATTCTTGTAACAAGAGTACCCATCGGATCAAACAGGGTTTGGATTCTTTCTTGGCAATCAGATATTTAATTGCTGCATGGTCAGTATATAAGATGACCTTGGATCCCAACAAGTATGGCCGGAACTTCTCGAAAGAATACACCACTGCCAGCATCTCCTTTTCAGTGGTATCGTAATTCCGCTGGGCTTGATTCAGAGTCTTAGATGCATAAAAAATTACGTACCTCTTCCCATCGATCTTTTGAACCAGTACGGCTCCCACTGCATAATCGCTGGCGTCACACATTACGTCGAAAGGATAGTCCCATTCAGGAGCCCGTATGACAGGTGCGGATATCAGCTTTTCCTTGAGAAGGTTGAAAGCAGTCTTGCATTGCTCATCAAAAACGAACTCCACTTCATTCTGAAGAAGTCGGGTAAGAGGTTGGGCGATCTTGGAGAAATCCTTGATAAATCTTTGATAAAATCCGGTGTGCCCCAGGAAATCCCTTTCTGATCAGTAGGAAATGACAATTTGGATATAACATCCACCTTGGCTCGATCCACCTGGATTCCTCTCTCTGGGACCACGTGTCCTAGAACAATCCCCTCGGTGACCATAAAATGACACTTCTCAAAGTTCAAAACCAAACTCTTTGCTTGACACCTTTCGAGAACTATGTCTAAGTGACGAAGACATGAGTCGAAAGAATCTCCGTAGACCGTAAAGTCATCCATAAATATCTCTATACAGTCCTCAATTAGATCGGAGAATATTCCCAAACCTTACATCTTTGAAACGTACCTGGAGCGTTGCATAGGCCGAAAGGCATGCGTCTGTATGCATAGGGTCCGAATGGGCAAGTGAATGTAGTCTTATCCTGGTCCTCAGGATCCACGTAAATTAGGAAATATCCGCTGTATCCATCCAAAAAGCAAAAGTACTTCTTACCAGCTAGTCTCTCCAACATTTGGTCGATAAAAGGCAAAGGGAAATGGTCCTTCCTCGTTGCATTGTTCAGCTTTCGGTAATCGATGCACATTCGCCAACCCGTGACTAGCCTTGTTGGGATCAGCTCATTCCTCTCATTTTGAACGACTTGGATTCCCGACTTCTTTGGAACCATGTGGATCGGGCTGACCCACTCACTGTCCGGCACTGAATAGATAATCCCTAGCGACAACAATTTCAAGATTTCCTTCAATATTTCTTCTCGCATGTTACGGTTTACCTTCCTTTGAGCATCTCGGTGTGCTTGCTCCTTTCTCCAGCCTAATATGGTGCATGCAGACGTCAGGGCTTATCCCCACCAAATCTGTAAGACTCCATCCAATCGCTTTCTTGTTCTTGCTCAGCACAGTCAGTAGCCTCGCCTCTTGTTCCTTTGTAAGGCTGCTGCTGATGATCACTGGATATGAGTTCTCCTCTCCGAGGAAAGCATACTTCAGATTCGACGGCAGTTTCTTCAGCTCGACTTGGGCTGGAAGTGTGTCTTCGGGTAGAGGGTTTCTTTCAGCTTCTCCTTCTTTTTCTAATTCTCCCCCTGGGGGTTCCTCTATACTAGCTGGTAGCTGAGCCCCTGCGGCTCCAATGAACTCTGATTTCTGGCAAAATTCCTTGATCGCTCCTTCTATTTCTTCATCAGTCAACCCTTGGCTACTGATCAGATCGCACCATGCAGCAGCTTCTACGTCAGCCTGCTCATACACATCTAAAGCTTGAAGTTTCTCCTGCAATAGTTCGGTCTCAAGAAAATCTTGGACTAAGGGGTCAATCACATCAACATAGCATAAGTTTTCAGAATCAATAGGCTTCTTCATGGCCTCATTGATATCGAAAGTAAATTTCTCCCCATGGAAATCAATGCAAATTGTCCCCTCAGCCATGTCTACTACTGTCTTGGCCGTTCTCAAGAATGGTCTCCCTAACAATATGCCACTAGATTCCCTAGCCTCGGACTCACTCATTTTAATCACATAAAAGTCAGTAGGGTAGGTAAAATCATGCACTCTAACCAACACATTCTCTAAAACACCCTCATGACTTATGCATGACCTATCAGCCAGTTGGATCAACACCCTAGTACTCGACAATCTAACTCCCTTCAATCGGTTATAGATTGACAATGGCATAATATTTATAGATGCCCCCAGGTCACACATTGCATGCTCGACTTTTACATCTCCTACAGTTGTGGGTAGAGTGAACATACCAGGGTCGGCTCTCTTGGGTGGTAGTTTTTCCTGCACAATCGCCGACGCTATCCCTTCCACCATGATCTTCCCATCCTCCTGGGCTTTCCAAACTATCAACTCCTTAATGAATTTCCCAAGAGGGGATAGTTTCACAGCTTGGAGGAATGGTATGGTGACATCCAATTTCCCAAAAATCGACAAGTAATCCACCGAGTTCTCTTTTTTTCTTTTTGTAACAAAGCGGAAAGGGAATGGTTTCTCCCTCTTTCTCTCCTCTACCTGTCCCTCAGCAACCCCCTTGGAATCTTCCTTGGGAAAATTCTGGAACTGAGCCCCCGTTCTGAATTCTACCTCTTGATGAGGTTCCTTCCTGACCAGTTCATTCTCGGGTTCACCTCCTCCACATGGTGTCTTCCCTAAGAATAATGGGTCTTACATCCAAGGTATGGATCTATTAAGCTCTTCCACTGAGATGGTGTGGCCCCCTATCTTCGTTCCACTCGGCTCTCCACTTGGTTGTTTCGGTCGAGGTCCATCATAAGTAGTTCTTGACCTCAATGTAACCTTACTCACATTCGCCTTTTCGGGTATTTGGACCGTAGACGGGAGTTTCCCTGCATTTCCTTTCAAATCACCCACCGAACTAGCCAGCTGCACCAACTGCCTATTCATCATATCCATGTTCGCTTTATGTTTCTTCTGGGCATTTTGCTTCACCTGCACTACTTCGTTATGGGATTGTAACTCGCCCTTGATACCTTGCTGCGACGCGAGCAATTCTCCCATCATGTCCTCCATGGATCGTCTGGTCCTGTTGGAATATTGTGACTGATTTGGGGCTTGGTGCTGGTTATACTGGGAACTTTGGTTGGACTGGAAATTTTGGAAGTTTTGTTGGTTCTGGTTAGGTGGGTATTGGTTATACTGGCCAGGAGGGTTATACTGGTCTTGGTGATATTGGTTATGATTCTGGTTTTGGAAATGATTGTGGTTCTGATGGTGTTGGGGTGCTTGATTCGGATGATTTTGGTAATTTTGGAAGTTTCTCTGGTGGGGTGGTATGTAAACAGGGTTTGGGCTTTGGTGTTGTGGGTTTTGGTTTAGGGATTGTTGGTTCCTTCCTGACCAGTTGAACTGGTGGTCCGGGTTTGCTGGCCCACGGTTGGGGTTTTGGTTCGAGTGGGGGTTATATTGGTTATGACCTTGACCTTGGTTTTGATTTTGGTTCCCATCTCCCCATCGAAAATTTGGGTGATCCCTCCATGGTGCGTCCCGTTGTCTCCCCTGGTTCCAATTTCCATTTGAGTTAAAATATCCGGCAGCATTAGCCTGCTCCATACTGACCAAGTCGTTTGGCTGATCAAAGCTCGGTTCTTGGTTTCCCTGTTCTGCACCCTTGTAGTTCCCAACTGCGGAAGTCGGCGGTGTATTCTTCTCGATTGCGCTCAGGAGTGACTTCTTCTGCTCATCCATCTTCAAATCCATCTTCTGTTCAAGCTTCTGTTCCTAGTCAGTAGACGAGGCACTTACAACCCTTTCTCAGTTGTATCCATCCCTTGAATGGTCATACTCCTTCTTCGCACTCAGTAGTTTCCTTAGGACCCTCTTCGCTTCGCTGACCCGTAGCTGTGTGAAGCTTCCTCCCGACGACGAATTGGCCAGGTCCTTGGTTGTTATGTTCATCCCCTCATAGAAGGTATGATGTATCTCAATGTCCGCCATGCGATGATTGGGACATGCATATAAAAGGCCCATATACCTCACCCAATAATCGCTCAAAGGTTCATCGTACCCTTGCTTCACACTAGTTATTTCCCTTTTTAGCGCGCTTGTCTTGGATGACGGGAAAAACTCGCCTAGGAATACTGACTTGAAATCAGCCCAACTCTCAATGGAGTCGGGGGACAGGCGCATGAACCAGGTGTTAGCTTCCCCTTTCAGTACGAACGGCAAGGCCTTCAGTCTATAATCATCTTCAGTCACTCCTGCTGGCCTTCTCTGTGCCCTACAAATTTTACAAAACTCATGAAGGAACTCATACGGCCCTTCGTAACTCTTCCCGCAGTATGTAGGCAGAATTGCGATCACATGGGGCTTCACATCACAGGCAGTTTGCCCTGGGGTCACAACTATGGCTTGAGGTGGTTCTCCCTCGGTATGTGCGTTCAGCGTCCCGATCTCAGGATCTTCTTCTCCTTGAGCGGCTATCCTTCTCGGGTTTCCCTCTAGCCTTGGTATCTCTTCCGGTATTGGTCCTTCTATGGTGTATTGTTCCTCGTCACTACTCGAACCTAAGTCAGACAAAGTTGTTGACAAGCCAGAACGAGTGGTCACGAGTATAGTCCCTCGCTGGAGTATTTGCGGTCCCCGATGGTCAGGAGCCGAGCTGCTGCTCATAAACTGAAACGAAAGAAAAAGAAAAAAATTATGCACAGTATATACGCCAAAGTATCACTCACAATAACAGTTAATAACGCCATTCATCCCCGGCAACGGCGCCATTTGAAAGAGCAGGTTTGCGTCAGGTGTCGTTTCAAGCAGGGGTGTATCCTACTGATCAGTATGGAAGTCTTAGGTAATCCTGAATCCTGGTATCCCTCTTCTACTGGGTAGTATAGTAAAGGTAGGGGTCGAATCCCACAGGGATGGTGACGATTTGGAGTGATTGTGGTAATATTCTGGAAGGTTTGGTTAGCTACCACGCTTGGGTTGAGTTTCTACCTAGACGGGAAATTAAAGTGGTACTCTACTGACTAGGAGGAGGGAGAGTTGTTAAACAGATGGTTGTGTACGTGTGAGTGGAGAACATGATGTTTCAGAAAAAAAAGTAGAAGGTACCAGTTCACTATAAAAGACTAAACAGAATATTAGAGGGAAAGAGGTAGTTAGGTGGCTAGACCTGCAGATCTAAAAAGTAACAGCTGAAAAGTAAGGACAAAAGTAAAAAGTTGTTAAAAAGTAAGAGTGGTCCCAAACTTGGATAGAGATGTTGTCTTTTTCAACATAAATCAAATCAGATCGGCAAAACCAGATTCATCACCGTAAAAAACACAGATTAACAACTTCAAGAACATAGATCTATGGTTAAAACTTCAAATCAAAAGATCGAACACTGAAACTGCAACTAAGCTTACTGGTCAACATGTAGGGTGGCAGAAATCACGTAAACTGGGTTTCCACACTTAACTAATTCTGATCTAAAATCTAACAGCTATGTAGACTTGCAAACTCAGAGATATTAACTACAGAAGTTAAAACATGTGAATCCACACTGGAAATTACCGTAACAGTTAGATCTAAGCTATCTAGGCAGAAAGAAGCGAAAGCAAACATGAACCGATGCTGGAAAACAACTTCATATTCAATAAAACGTTTGGATCACAACTAAGACTTCAAAGTAAGCAAAATATTGGAAATGCGAAAGATCCAACGTAGAGAAAACAAACAAGATTAACTAGAAAGCAAATAAAGATTGTTTTTGCCACTCAGGGCGATGGAACTGCTAACTACGATCGTGCTGACTGGAAAGAGAGAATGGAACTCCGGCGAACTGATAATCTTCAAGTGACCATGGCTGTGGCGAGGAACGAGAATTACGAATGATAATGCTGAAGGAGGGATCTACCGAAGAGAAATTGCTAACTAAGCGTAGGAGTTAACTAACTAATTGATTATCTTTTTCTCTCCAAGTGGCTTCCTTTTATAGGGAGGCCTCCCTTGATTTTTAGGGTAGACTTTGAATATGAAATGACTCTTTTGCCCCCTTGCTTGTGGCCCATCTTCCCAGCTATCCTTCTACTCCATCTCGAGCCTTTTTGGCATGCATACTGGTCAGGATAACATCATCCTGACGCCCTTTCCACCTGAAGTATCCGAAGCTTTGCCTACTGGCTAGAACACTCAACCTGCACACTTAAGCAACTGTTTTGCAGATATAATCCAATTATGCACATCATACTGACCAGTAACCAAGGCCTAGAATACGACTTATCAATCCACTTGCTCCCAATGGCAGTACAGCCTTCGGGTAGGATGGACAAATCGTAGACGTCTTTGTCTATCATAGATTGTAGTTCCTAATACATTGCTTTCACCCATTCGCAATGATCGACATCTGCCTGCGCTTCCGTAAAGTTCCAGGGATCTAATACATTGCTGTCTGAGGAGTGATCCATAGATTCCCCAACCAATGTATATTTCGGGCTCATGTGAGATCCTCCCACTACGACGCGGCTCTACAATTCTTGGAATAGAAATTGAAGTTTCTGGAATAGTTTGTACACTTGGTACTAGTTCTTGGTTAATGGAATTTGTGACAGAAGTTAGCTCATCAAGAGCCACTTCACTGCTGGGTTTATGATTCATTACATAGTCTTCCTCTAAGAATGTGGCGTGAGTGCTCACAATCACTTTCTTATCTCAGAGACTAAAGAATTCATAAGCTTTCGTTCCTCTGGGGTACCCTATAAACAAACATACCCCCGTCCTTGATCCTAGATTAGTTGGATCATTTTCCAATACATGAGCCGGGCAACCCCAAATCTTGAGATGTGCTAGATTGGGCTTGCGCCCAGTCCACAACTCATAAGGAGTAGTAGGTACAGATTTTGATGGTAAATTGTCTAAAATATGGCTTACAGAAAGCAAGGTATGTCCCCAAAACGAAGTAGGTAGTCGTGCATAACTCATCATCAATCGGACCATGTTCAATTAGGTCTGTTCCTTCTTTCAGCCACGCCGTTCTGCTGGGGCGTGCCCGGCGCAGTCAGTTGGGATTCAATTCCCGACTCCGACAGTAGTCCAAAAACTCAGCACTAAGGTACTCGCCTCCACGATCAGATCGTAGGCTTTTGATACTCTTACCATGATACTTCCCCACAAGAGTCTTAAAGTCCTTGAACTTATCAAAAGACTGACTTGTGGCGAATCAAATAGACGTATCCAACTTTCGAGAAGTCATCAATAAATGTGATGAAGTATCAAAAACCACCTCTTGCCTCAGTAGACATTGGACCACAGACATCGGAATGAACGAGCTCAAGTACTTCCTTGGCCCTATTGCCCTTAGCCTGAAAAGGCGTCTTGGTCATCTTGCCTTCTAAGCATGACTCACACTTATGAAAAGATTCCTCCTCTAGATCTTTAATAAGATCTTGTTGGACAAGAGAATGGATCCTCCTTTCATTGGCATGACCAAGTCTAAGGTGCCATAAGTACGTTTTGTTCATTAAACTTGAAGGTTCCTTTCGTTTCTTTGAAATTTTTGATGTTGTATTGAGTTCTGATTAGCGATTATTAAACTGTGTAGATGTGATTGTGTACAGATTGTTTTCCATGATACCACGACAGATATAAGAACCATCTTTCGTAATAACACAATTGTCATTAAAAGAAATCGAATATCTTGGCCGGTCCTGAGTTCGGTGCCTGCCTTTTTCCCGCGCTAGGCGTGAAGTCAGAGGAACGAGGCGCCGAAGTCATCATGGCCGCCTTAGCCTGGACCATAAGGTCCTCTGCCGACTGAAGTTCATCTCGAAGTTGAGCTTGAACTGCTGGAAGCTAGGGGGAAGACTTTGAAGGATAATAGTCACCTCAGACTCGGGATCGATCGTCCCTCCCAAGACCTCAATTTGGTTGAGGTGGCCCATCATCTCGAGGACATGGTCCCTCACAGACGAGCCTTCCTTCATAGTCTTCGACATGATACTCCGAAAGGCTTGAGATTTAGCCTTTCGATTCTGAGTACCAAAAAGATTCTTGAGATTCTGCATGATCTCGGCGGTAGTTTCCATGGCTGAATGTTGATGCTTGAGTACTGATGACATAGATGCCAACATATAGCACTTAGCCATCTCATTCGCCTTATGCCACTGTTTGTGTGCATCTCTGACTCCTGCCGCAGCGTTAGCTGGTGGCACTGGAGGTCGCGGGGTTGTGAGTACAAAGATGTACTCATCTGTTGTGAGAACGATGTCCAAATTTTATTAACATTCTATGTAATTTTGGCCCTCGAGTTTGTTTTCTTTAAGTATTGCAGAAAGAGGATTGAACGACATATTGACGATTTGATTTGCACTGCAAAACAGAATATTTACCATTTGTCATAAACTTATGTAAGAAGTTTGATTAGATTAACCATAAAACTTTTCAAAATCTTACACCAGTAAAATTAATATTTTGTATCCTCCAGAGGAAGTTAATACGCATTAAAATCTTACAATTTTTACTGGTCACGACACCGACGAATAGTCCAGAGACCATAGAGTGGCATGGCCGCCTAATGTTGCCTAAGCAAGACCACCGAATTTAGCATTACAGAATCTCATTTCTACAACACACTCCTATAACAATGCGCATGCACTGCTAACAATATCAAGCTATCTCATAAATTCTGTGTGAACTTCTGAATCTCGTAGTTTCTTAAGATTATTGTCCCTACAGTGCAGGTGGCGATAATATTGGAAACCACATTCTAGTTCATACTAGTTATATTTGAGAAGTCCGCCTTATGAACTCGCTATTTCCTAGGATTTTTGTCCCCACAGTGCAGGTGGCGATAATATTGGAAACAACTTCATAAATTACAAACCAATTGGTGGAGACCATATACAAATGTTGAGTTCGTAATTACAGCTTAGATATTTTGGGTTATGGTTTTTATTCAATTATCCTTAGCCTTGAGGCAGATTAAGGCTTAATTAAATTCTGTTGGAATTTAATATGCTGGGTAATTGAATCCTTTATATATAATTGGCGTCTTCCATTAAGAAAATGATGTTCCAGTATTTAATTCTTATTCATGTCTACTATAAGATATATCTAAAATAATTAAATTATTTAATTCTTAATAAGACACGAAAAATTAAATTCAAATTATTTCCGTGTTTAAGATTAGGAAGAGAAGATTTATTATTTAATGTATTCATACATATCTATCCTAATTAGGATTCTAGATATATAATTATTAGGAAACTGTTAAATTATTCTCATCCATATAATCTAGGAATAAAATAATATTATTTATTTCCATAGATATAGATAATAATAAAAATATTCCTAAAATCTAGATAAATATTAGGAAACTATTAAATTATTCTCATCCATATCATCTAGGAATAAAATAAAATTATTTATTTCCATAAATATAGATAATAATAAAAATATTCCTAAAATCTAGGTAAATCTTCTAATAAAATTTTATTTCCATTAAATAAAAATATTTTAATGATATCTTTCATCGTTATCTCATCGTACGAGGTTCGCACGAACGATGAACGACGAAAATCCGACGAGTTCTTCGTCGGACCACGACGCACGAAGCGTCTCGGCCAGCGGCTCGTCGGGTGTCGCCAGCGTCTCGGCCAGTAGCGTGCGCGGAGGACCCGTCACGGCGTCTCGGCTCGTCGGGTGCCTACGCTTCTCGGCCAGGCCCACACGCGGTGGCGCGCGCCTCTTGGCCAGTGTCATGACGCCCGTCTCGGACATACGAGCCGTCGGGTGGCGCGAGCTCTTGGCCAACGGCGCGCATGGTGGCGCGCCCGCTCTCGGCCAGCTCCGACCACCCTTCCTTCCGCCTAGGGTTCTAGCTCTCGGCGCCTGGTGTCTCGGTGGTTCTCGGACGAACCACCACTCTGTGCTAGCCTTTAAGTCGGCCTTGGTGCGGGGGCCGCCTTGGTGTTGCGGTCTCGGCCGGCGTCGCGCTTGAGCCCACGCTCGTCTGCGCATCGCCCAGTGATCGTGATCCCTCGGCTCCCACTGAATCGACAACCCTGTTTCACGATCGCGCGTGGTGCGATCCGTCTCGGCGCGAGCAACGACGGATTGCACGTCTCGTACGATCGAGTAATTCAAGTTCTTTGATTCGATAGTTCTTGAGTTCATCATGCATAATTAATTAAACAAAACACCAAGAACATGCTTCGCAATCAAATAATATATGCATACATGAATTTCGCGAAATTTAAATCCAAATAATCAGAGCCAAAACCTGGCTCTGATACCAATTGAAGGGGTTGGCAGCGGAAGCGTGCATGAGTTCCGATCACATAAAATTGATCTATTTAGCAGATTATTTAGACAAATTCTATTCGCGTAATTATCACATGTATCATGCTCATAACTAGAATTAAAACATGCTTTAGCATATAAAATCCCTAAAACATGCTCACTACGGAATTAGCCAATTTACCTCGTTGACTCAGTCAAGAATCGATGATGGCTTGTTCCGTCTCCACGTGAAGATCTTCAGTACTCGACCTCTGATCTTCTGACTGGTGTCCCGGACTGTATACTGATATTTGTGTGGGAAAATCTCACCAGAATACTAGGACTCGAATAATGAAGACGGAAATCAGCTCACGGAGAGAGCAATTTTCGAATTCTCTCTCTTTCTAGGGGGGACGAAAATTCTTGCAATAATAATTCTATTTTCTGTCTCCTTTATTCTCATGTTTATATTAAGTCACATATTGGGCCCAGACAAGGATCTAAGGAAGAATTTGGACATAGCCTCACCCAATTAGCTTTTTTCTAATTAAATTGAACCCACAATTTAATATAAGTTTATATTGGAATATTACAAGCAGCCACTACAGAAGTAATATTGCACTACCTTTCCAAATCCGAAATTACAAGTATTCCGGGTTTCCTTTTATTTGTTTAATTCATTTACCGTGATTAAGATAAAAACATCCATTAATTAATTAATGTATGCTATGGACTTAATTAATTAACATATTTTATTCTCCAAGAGTGGACTTAGCAAGAAACTCTCATTTATTATTCATAGAGTAATTAAACTTCAACTAATTAGGTTCCGAATAATAAAACCTAGTTTCGAGCTCCTCTTGTGGATGTTATCAAACGAGACTCTCCTCGCGCACGATTCAACATAATAGCAATCCTAGCACCGCTAGATAATGATCACCACTGCCCAATATACCTGGATAACTGGATAAAGAAAGCATCTTTGGTAAGTCAAAGTAGTAGATACTCAATATCGTATGCTCAATGCTAACGTACATTGATTAAGAAATTAATTATCAAGACCTCGTCTTTCAGTAGATAGCATAAAGACTCGTCTTGCTGTTAGATCCATTCAGTGCTATACCACACCAACGTCATCATATTTCAATAAGGCTTAGAAATAATCGGACTGACATTGCAACCTTTCACGATAGGTAGTCTAGGTCTATCTGGGTTGTGAAATTCTTATTTTTCTTTGTTCAGAACTGACCGCGTACCTTAAATTGAGCGCAGCCCACATGTTATGCTCGCTTATACTTTTAAATATGCAATAAACATCCATTAAATGTAAAACATAACAACATTATGACAAAAATAATCTGTTGCATTCATTGGAAATTAATTATTATAGTTTTACAGTATTCAATCACTCGAAAGGTGATTTCTAGTATACAAACCCTAACAGCTCGATCCCCACTGGTAAGTGGCACATCTTTCCAAAAACTATTCGGTACGGGGACATTCCTATGGGAGTTTTGTAGGCTGTCCGATACGCCCACTGAGCATCCTCTAACCTCACACTCCAGTCCTTCCTAGAAAGATTTACGGTTCTTACTAGAATCTTCTTTATCTCTCGGTTAGAGATCTCTACTTGACCGTTCACTTGCGGGTGGTAGGGGCTAGATAATCTGTGGTGCACGCCGTACTTCTTCATCAAGGCTTCGATTGTGCGGTTACAGAAGTGAGTTCCCTGATCGGATATGATGGCCCTTGGTACTCCGAATCGACTAAATATATTGCTCTTGAGAAACTTGGCCACCTCATTCGCCTCACACGTGATTGTGGCCTTGGCTTCTACCCACTTAGAGACGTAGTCAACTGTGTGTAACGCCCGTACTTTTTAAGTACTAATTAAAATATGTCGTGAATTAGTTAAATTGAATTTTTGTCGTCATGCTATGCTTCTCGTTTTTTTCTTTATGATGGAGTATAGTATTTACGTGCTAGGTATGAAATGAGACGTCCCTTTTATTTAAATGATGGAGGTTACTAGGAGACGTGTTCGAAAGTCTCGTTGAAGTAATGATGTTGATGTTACTATACCTGGCATGATTGAATGAGATGGATTTTATAGTACTTGGAATAACACCAAGTTACTACGAGACAAATAACAATTTGTCTAAACGAAAGGAAACGAAAAAAAATATAAGAAACGAACAAAAATAAATATATAAGAACTTGGGCCGAAATAAGTAAATACTCCCTCCGTCCCGCACTACTCGCACGTTTCATTTTCGGCACGGAGATTAAGGAATGAGTGTATAGCAAAGTCAAATATTACGGCGGTAGGTGAAAATTTTTACTAAAAATGGAAATAGTGCAAATAACTTGGGACGCCCAGAAAGGAAATAAGTGCAAGTAGTCCGGGACGGAGGGAGTATAAATTAAAGTCCTAATGTCCTTAACAATTTTAAAAGAGTGTTGGGCCATCAAACTCTTTTATTTTTTTCCAACTTGAGCCCAACTCCACAAATAATATGTTGGGCCCAATTTATTCCTAAAATTTTGTACAAGCCCAAAACCTTTCCTCTCCTTCCCTAACACCATGGAGACTCCTAATCTTCCATCTCCCACCCTTCCATCTTCCAATCTTCAATTCTACAATCAAAGGTCACAAGTTAAATATCAGTTTCTTCACTTCCACATACATTTTTATATCTCCAAATTTCAAGCAAATCCAGAGAGAGAGAGAGCCGAGATAGAGACGAGAGAGTGAGAAGCTGAAGAAAAAAACTGCTATTTTTTTTCCATTGCACACAAGACAAGCCAAGCCAAGGAGCTCATCCCTTTCGATCCCACCAAGTTCATAGCAACCCTTTCCTTTGATCATTGTTACACAAAGCATATCATCACACATTAATCCCATAAGTAATCCGATCAAACAACTTAATCTAACACCTTAAATCCAAACGACAAAAAGATTATAACTTTCAATGAGAACTTATCTTGCGGGTTGAATGGTGTGGTTCGGAGGTGTTCCGGGCCTGTTCGGAGTGTTTTCGGGGAGAGGCAGCGGGCAGCGAGCAGCGTTCTCTCTTCTCGCTGCAGCGGCGGCTGGCGAATAGCAGCGACAGACGACGGCTGCGGCTGGACTCTGCGACGGCGGCTTCGGCGGGGTAGGACGACGGCAGTAGCACCAGCGGTGGCGTACGACGGATACTGTCGAAGTCGGACCCGACGACTACGCTGACAGCACCGTGGCAGTGGCAATTTGTCTTCCCGGTGAGCAGCGGCCGGCGACGGGGAGTGAATTGGTGGAGGCGGCGACCAATTGAAGAAAAAAACATTGTTGAAGAGAAAGAGGGAGATAGAGAGAATTAGAGAGACGGATAGAATGGGGAAGAGAATAGGGATGTGGGCCTTTTTGTTTTTTTGAATTGTGCCTCACTAATTTTAAATTGGGGTAAATTTTAATGATGGGCTCCATTTAATTGTTTGGGCTTTAATATATTAATTGGAGGTATAAGGTGGGGAAATAATTAAGCTTTGGGGATTTTAAATAAATCTTTGGGCCAATAATTAATTGTGGGGAATTTCTTAAGTAATTCTTGATTAATGTCAAGGATGAATAATATATCTCAAGTCCGAAATAAATATAATTTCGAATGGAGATAATCGCGATAATTTACTTATGCGCTTGAATAATTTTGAGGCTTCGTAATTCGATACCATGGAGAAAATACGAGGAGTCAACGGAGGAAGTATTGGTGAAAGCGGCCGACCGGCGTCGCCCGAGACGCCTTGGGCGGCCGCCGAATAATCGATAATGCACGAAAACTGAGAAACGAGATAAAAGACTTTAATTAGAATGCATGCATTCTAAATGTTTTCTTTCTTAAGATTGATGTGTACTTTAAATTTTCTCAAAAGGTGGTTCGCACGCTCGTTAAAGTCGGATCAACAAGTTTGTTAAGGAAACTACTAAGCTTTCGAGGTGGGCTTTATTACTTAAACTATTTTATTGCAATGATGTGTATATGGTGAGATAAGGGTGGTTTAAATGTTATGTCATGCCTTATTTTATGTTTTGAATTGTCTATCTGATTGTCTACTAGAGTAATGATCTACTAGACTTTGATGGTTAACGAATTTGGGTCTAACTACGGTCTAAGCCCTACTTAGGCTAGTGCACTGATCGGGATCGTGAGCCGTCCTTTGGGTCGGCTGGTCCAGTGATCGAGTTTGTGGACACATTCTAGTTTCACATGATGGTGCAGATATGGTATGTGATGGAGGATGATGATGATAATTGTTCGCGCGAACACCATTTTATTTATGGAAATGATTTTAGTGTTTCTCGGCATTTTAAAGTAAAACCCGAGTTTCACTCAATGAGGGCTTGAAATAACTTTATTGATAAAATGTATTTTGGGCATGAGTGCATCAAGTACTCAGCCCCTGCATATGTTTTCCCTATGTGCAGGTTGAGCGTGGATAGGGGACGGAGGATGTTGAGCATTTGGACGAAGACAGTATTTAATAAATATTTCGGTTGCTATTGTATCTTCATACATAGTAGTGGCTAACTCTCGATTGCTTCTGCTACGTCAAGTTTTAGAACTCTTATGTTTTCTTTATTCTGTTGGACTAGTTTCCTATGAACTCTGTGCTTCGTGATTTCAGACTATATTTTGGTAATAATGTTGCATCTTTTGGTCTACATGTCGTACCACTTGATTGTTTCCCCTTTCTTCCCCGCTTCTTAATTTCCCCATTAGTCGCGACCCACCGTACTTTCTATCCTTAGGAAGTGCGGTCGTGACACTGCGACTAAGATATACAAGTTCCCATAAGACGAGGGAAAAGGACCCATGAAGTCCATCCCCCATATGTCGAATAGCTCACAAATAATGGCCGGGACTTGTGGCATTTCATCTCGTGCAGAGATCCCACCGGTTAGTTGACAACGCTCACAACTTCTACAGAATTCATAGGCATCTTTGTTGAGGGTTGGCCAATAAAATCCGCTATCCAAGATCTTCCTCGTCGTTTTCTTTGGACCGAAGTATCCTCCACAGGCCAAGGAGTCACAATGTATTAGTATGTCCCTTTGTTCCCAGTCATGAACGCATCTTCTTATCACTTGATCTGCTCCTACCCTCCAAAGATATGGGTCGTCCCAAAAGTAGTATTTTGCTTCACTCTTGATCTTCATTCTTTGAGCTTTGGTGATGTTTGGCACTTCTGGAGCTCTCCCATACTAGGTAGTTGGCTAAGACCGAATACCATGGCTCCTGCCCTACTTTTTCTTTCCCTTTTTCTATCACATCCTGGCCAGTAAGCTTCATCACTTCCTCCCAATCAATTTTTCTAACGGCAAAAATCACTTCACATAAGTGTTCCTCCGGAAATCGGTCGTGTACCTCCTCGCTGCTCCCATCTTGCACTATCCTGCTCAAATGATCCGCGACTTTATTCTCGACCCCTTTCTTATCTTCCACCTCCCAATCGAACTCTTGTAACAGGAGTACCCATAGGATTAAGCGGGGTTTTGACTCTTTCTTGTAATCAGGTACTTAACGGCCGCATGGTCAGTATAGACGATGACCTTGGATCCCAACAGGTACTGCCGAAACATTTTTCGAATGAGTACACCACGGCTAGCATCTCCTTCTCAGTGGTGTCGTAATTCCTTTGAGCTTGATTCAATGTTTTAGATGCATAGAAGATCACATACCTTTTTCCCTCGATCTTCTGACCTAGAACAACTCCCACTGCATAATCGCTGGCATCACACATCACTTCGAAAGGATGCTCCCAGTCAGGGGCTCGGATGATTGGTGGGGATATCAGCTTTTCCTTGAGAAGTTTGAAAGCAGACTTGCACTGTTCATAAAAAATTAACTCCACTTCGTTTTGAAGAAGGGGGTTGGGCGATTTTGGCGAAGTCCTTTATAAATCGTCGATAAAATTCTGCCTGCCCCAAAAAACCCCTTATTCCCTTCTGGTCAGTAGGGAATGGCAGTTTGGAAATGACGTCCACTTTGGCTTGATCCACCTGTATACCTCTCTCTGACACCACGTGTGCTAGGACGATCCCTTCTGTGACCATGAAATGGCACATCTCAAAATTCAAAACCAGGCTCTTTGCTTGACACCTCCCCAAAACTATGTACAAATGATGAAAGCATGAGTCGAAAGAGTCCCCGTAGACTGTAAAGTCATCTATGAATATCGCTATGCACTCCTCGATCAGATCGGAAAATATACTCATCATGCATCACTGGAAAGTTCCTGGAGCGTCGCAAAGACCGAATGGCATGCGTCTGTACGCGTAAGTTCCAAATGGGCAGGTAAAGGTGGTTTTGTCCTGGTCTTCAAGGTCCACGTAGATTTAAAAATACCCGCTGTACCTATCTAAAAAACAAAAGTACTTCTTCCCAGCCAGTCGCTCCAACATCTGGTCGATGAATGGTAGGGGGAAGTGGTCTTTCCTGGTTGCGGCGTTCAGTTTGCAGTAGTCAATGCACATCCGCCAACCAGTGACTAGCCTTGTTGGTATCAGCTCATTTCTCTCATTCTGAACCACTTGAATCCCTGACTTCTTTGGGACCATGTGGACGGGGCTGACCCACTCACTATCGGGTATCGAATAGATAATTCCCAATGACAACAACTTCAAGATTTCTTTCAATATTTCCTCCTGCATGTTGGGGTTCACCTTCCTCTGTGAATCTCGATGTGCTTTTGCTCCTTCTTCTAGCCTGATATGATGCATACAGACATCGGGACTTATCCCTACCAGATCTGTAAGGCTCCATCCAATTGCTTTTTTGTTCTTGCCTAGAACGGTCAGTAGCTTTGCCTCTTGTTCTTTCATAAGGCTGCTGCTAATGATCACCGGGTACGAGTTTTCCTCCCATAAGAAAGCATACTTCAATGTTGCTGGCAGTTTCTTCAATTCAACTTCTGGAGGAAGTGTGTTAGCTGGTAGAATGCTCCTTGCAGCATCCCCCTCCTTCTCTAACTCTTCATCTGAAAGTTCATCTGTATTAGCTGGTAGCTGAGCCCCTGCGGCTCCAATAAATTATGATTTCTGACAGAAATCCTTAAGTGCTCCCTCTATCTCTTCGTCAGTTAACCCTTGGCTACTGATCAGATCGCACCATGCAGCCGCTTCTACATCAGCCTGCCCATACACATCCAACGCTTGGAGTTTTTCCTGCAATAATTCGGTCTCAAGAAAATCTTGGACTAGGGGGTCAATTACATCAACTTAGCATAGATTTTCAGAATCAATAGGCTTTTTCATGGCCTCATTGATATGAAATGTGAATTTCTCCGCATGAAAATCCATGCAAATTGTCCCTTCAGCCATGTCCACGATTGTCTTAGCTGTTCTAAAAAATGGTCTCCCTAGCAAAATACCACTAGACTCCCTAGCTTCAGACTCACTCATCTTGATCACATAAAATAACATCATGCACTCTCACCAATACATTTTCTAACACACCTTCAGGATTTATGCATGACCTATCAACCAGTTAGATTAATACCCTAGTGCTCGATAATGTTACTCCCTTCAGCCGATTATAAACTGACAATGGCATAACATTTATAGAAGCTCCCAGATCACACATTGCATGCTCGATTTTTACATCTCCTATAGTTATAGGCAAAGTGAACATACCTGGATCTTTTCCTGCACAATTGCTGACGCTATTTCTTCTACCATGATCTTTCCATCCTTCTGGGCCTTCCCGACTATAAATTCCTTGATAAATTTTCCATGTGGGGGTAGCTTCACGGCTTGGAGGAATGGTATGGTGACATCCAGCTTCCCAAAAATTGACATGTAATCCACTGGGTTTTCCTTCTTCCTCTTGGTCATAAAACGGTAAGGGAATGTTTTTTTCCTGTCTCCTCTTCAACCGGTTCCCCGACAGTCTTTCCGGAATCTTTCTTGGGCACATTTTGGGCTGGAGTTTCTTGCATGGATTCTGCTTCTTTAGGCTGGCCTTCCCTGGGTTGTATGCCCTTGGTTTCATCCTTTTCCGCTGGTGTTTTGTCCAAGAAAAACGGATCCTGCATCTGGGGCAGAGGTCTGTTGACGACGTCTTTCAGTATATTCGTCCCACTAGGCTCTCCGTTGGACTTCTTCGGTTGGGGCCCCTCATAGGCAGTACCGGACCTCAATGTGACCTTGCTCACGTTTGCCTTTTCGGGTACATGGACTGTAGACGGGGGTTTCCCTGAGTTCCCTTTCAATTCACCCATCGAATTTGCCAGCTGGGCCAATTGTCTATTCATCATATCGATGTTCGGCTGATCGTAGGCTGGCCCTTGACTTCCCTGCTCTGCATCCTTATAGCTCCTAGTTGGGGAAGGTGGTGGTGCGTTCTTTTCGATCGCACTCAGGAGTGTCTTTTTCAGCTCTTCCATTTTCAAATCCATCTTCTGCTCTATCTTCTGCTCCTGGTCAGTAGACGAAGCACTCGCAATTCTTTCTCTGCTGTAGCCATCCCTTGAATTGTCGTATTCCTTCTTTGTGCTCAAAAGCTTCCCTAGGACCCTTTTAGCTTCACTGACCCTTAATTGCGAGAAACTTCCTCCTGACGAGGAGTTTGCCAAGTCTTTTGTTGCCTTGTTCATCCCCTCATAAAAGGTATGATGTATATCTATATCGGCCATACGATGGTTCGGACATGCATCCAAAAGACTCATATACTTCGCCCAATAATCACTCAAGGGTTCATCGTAACCTTGCTTCACACTGGTTATCTCTCTCTTCAGCGCACTCGTCTTAGATGATGGAAAAAATTCGCCTAAGAAGGCTGACTTGAAATCGGCCCAACTCTCAATGGAGTCGGGTGGCAGGCGCATGAACCATGTGTTGGCCTCCCCTTTTAGGACGAACGACAAAGGTTTCAATCTGTAGTCATCCTCAGTTGCCCACGCTGGCCTTCTCTGTGCCCTACAAATTTTACAGAACTCATGAAGGAATTCGTAAGGGCCTTCATAGCTCTTCCCACAGTACGTGGGCAGGAATGCAATAACATGGGGCTTCACATCATAAGCCATCTGTCCTGGGGTGACAACTATAGCTTGCGGCAGTTCTCCTTCGGTATGCGCGTTCAGCGTCCCTATCTCCGGGTCTTCATCTATATGGGCAACCATTATCCTTGGGTTACCCTCCAATTGTAGCACCTGTTCTGGTATTCCTCCTTCTATTGTGTCTTGCAATTCGTCACTACTCGTGCCGAGGTCAGATAGGGCTGTCGACAGGCCAGAAAGAGTGGTCACGAGTATAGTCCCTCGTTGAAGTATCTTCGGTCTCCAATGGTCAGGAGCCGAACTGCTTCTCATAAACTGAAAGAAAAAGAAAAGAGAAAAGTTATACACAATATATACTCCAAAGTATCACACACAATAACAGTTAATAACGCCATTCATCCCCGGCAACGACGCCATTTGAAAGAGCAGATTTGTGTCAGGTGTCGCGTCAAGCAAAGGATGTATCCTACTGATCAGGATGGAAGTCCCAGCTAAGCCTGAACCTGGTATCAATAATCCTCAACCCACTTCTACTGACTAGTATAGTGGATGTAAGGGTCGAATCCGACATAGATGAATGCGCTTTGGTAATTGTGATGATATTCTGGAATTGTTGGTTAGCTACCACGCTTTGGGTTGAGATTCTATCTAGACTGGAAATTAAGGTGGTACACTACTGACTAGGAGGTGTGAAAGATGATTAACAAGCAACTGTGTATGTGAGATTGAAGGAACATAATGTTTTAGAAAATATTTGGAGGTTACGGGTTACTATAAAAGGCTAAACAGAATATCAGAGAATTAGTGGTAGTTAGGTGACTAGGCTGACAGATCTCTAGGGTACCAGCAGAAAAAGGTAGAGAAAAGTAATGGACAAAGCAAAAAGTAACTAAAAAGCAAAAGTGGTCCCAAACTTAGATGTAGGTGTTATCTTCTTCCACATGAATAAACTTGGATCAACAAACCCAGAATTCATCAACGAGAGTTTCAAATTAGCAACTCACGAAAACAGATCTAACAAATAAAATTCCAAATCAAAAGATTAAACTAGCGAAACTGAAATTACGTGAACTAAGCCTTCACACTTAACACTTAAATCTAAATCTAACATCAAACTCAATTCACAAACTCAGAACGATCAACTTATAAATGAAAATATGCATTCAACACTTGGAAATTACAGTAGCAACTAGATCTACACTATCTAGGCAGAAAGAAACTGAATCAAACAGAAACCGATGCACAAAAACAACTTCATAGTAATAATGCAACAGATCCTACGTAAGAAAAACAAGTAAGATTAACTACGAAAGCTATTAAAGATTGTTTTGCCACTCCGGGCGATGAAACGACTGTCACTACGTGACGAACTGGCTGGAACGAGATAATGTGGAACTCCGGCGAACTGGTGAACTTCAGGTGACCGTGGCTGTGGCGAGGAACGAGAAGATGTAGGACAATGCTGAAAGGAATGATCTACTGAGAGAGAATTCTAACTAAGTGTAGAGGTCCTAAAATCTATGATGCCTTCTCTCTTCAAGTGGCATCTATTTATATGGAGGCCTGCCCTTGATTTTTAGGGTAGACTTTCTTCGTGTAATGACTCTTTTGCCCTTGGTTGTGGTTGATCTTCCCAGCAATCCTTCTTCTCCATCTCCAGACTTTTTGACATGCATACTGTGCTAGGGTTTGGTGCCCCTTGCACAGCGGAAGTCATGCATACACAAATAAATCAGATCTATAGATCTATTTGACCGATTATGGGATTAATTGATTCACATGTAAAACATTGAATTGCATACAAGAACGCACAAAAATCATGCTTAAGGAATTAAAATCCTAATTCATGATATTCTACGGTTTAGGATTACCGATCTGATTCTCCAAAGAATCGACGATTGCTTGCGCCTTCTCCACGTGATGTTCTTCGTACTCAACCACGAATCTTCTAATCTGTATCCCGAACTCAGATAATGACCTTTGGGTGGGAAAAGCTTGTCATCATCGAAAAAGGCTTGATTAGAAAGAAGACAGAATATCAGTTTTCTCAAAAACCGATTTTTCGTCCACTCCCACTGGGGAGCACGAAAATTAAGAGTAAAATCACCACCTTTTTGTCTTCTATTTAGTCTCCTTTATATAGAGTTATGATGGGCCAGATTAGGGATCCATGGAGGTTGGACTTGGGCCAAACCTGTTGGACTTTTACTAATTAAATTGAGCCCCAATTTAATACAAGTCCAATAGAATATTATTATCATCCACTATAGAATAATAATATTGACTGCCCGTCTAATCCCAAATTACGAGTAATCCGGGCTTTACCTCTTTAATTTATTATTTCCCGTGTTTAAGATATAAATATCCATTAATTAATTTAAGTCTGCTATTTGACTTTAATTAATTAATATCTTTTTCCAAGAGTTGTCTAGTTCAAATCTTTATTTATTATTCTGGAATAAATTCCAACCGGCCGGGTTTCTGAATAATAAAACCTTTTTCGATCACCTCTTGAGGATATTATCAAACTGGACTCACCCAGCACACGATTCAATGCAATAACAATACTAGCACCTCTAGACATTGATCACCACTACCCAAGATACCAGGATTCTTGGATTGCGAAAAATCCGCACCATTTGATAAATCAAAGTAGTGCATAATCAATATCGTATGCTCAATGTTATGTCAACAATGATTAAGAAATAACAATCACCGAGACCTCGTCTTTCAGTAAATAGCAAGAAAGACTTATCTCAACTGTTAGATCCTTCAGTGCTATACCACACCAGTGTCGTTTATTTCCTAAGGTAAGGAAACATGCGGACTGACACTGCAACCTTTCACGATAGGTAGCCAAAGCCTATCTAGGTTGTGATATTCTATTTCTCTTCTACAAAGGACCGACTGCATCACCTTCTGTGAACGTTGTTCACGACCAGTCCGATCAGAATCAAAGCCAACCACCCTCGACACAGCAGATAAAACCCTCTGACGGGCAGCCCAACTAGCCTGCTCGAATCTAGGATAGGCCAAACACTGGAGGGAGCAGAATGCAGGGAGGTCAGGCAGGGTGGTCAAGTGGACCTCAAGGGAACTGGTCAAGTGGAGGACAGTCTAACTGGTCAAGCCGACAATAGGAAGGAGAATGGGGGTACCAACACCAAGTCCCTCAGTTTAGCAACCAAGGAAGACAGCCAAATAATCAAATGGTGAGTTATGTCCCGTAGTACCAAAGAGGAAACCAGCAAACCCAAGGGAACCCACAGTACTTCCAAGGAAACCAGCATAATCACTTTCCCCAGAACTAACCAGAGCAGTATGGACCTTCCGGCTACTACCAGCAAAGCCATGGAGGAAGTCGTTTTAATCAGAGATATAGCAAACAACAAAATGAAGGTCCAGGAGATATGATGGTCCCACATCAGCCCCATGATGCAATGCGAGAAATACAAGAGGCCCAGAGGGAACAGAGGGCTGCACTAGATATGCTTACAAAGCAGCTATCTCAGGTCGCCATGTCACTGGGCGAGCTGAGAGGAAATGAAGGAAGGATTCCGGCTACAGTGCAGCCACCACCTGAGCGAGAGAATGTCAATACAGTATCTCTAAAATCAGAAGGAGTTTATCAAAACCCATCTGCGAGCTCTCCAGCATGAAGAAGGTCTTGAGTCCAGTACCCTTGAACAAGTCACTGAGAAATGAAGGATGGTCGAAGCAAAAAATGTAGTCGTGGTAATCCAACCTAGTGATCTTCCACCCAAGAAGACTGACTCAGGGTTATTCACGCTCCCAATTTCCATCAGAGACGTTCAAATGGAGCACGCAATGTGCTACCTAGGGGCTTCCATCAATATTATACCGTATTCTATATACGAAAAGCTGAGAGAAGCTAAGCTTGTCAAAACCGA